>NW_027656464.1:0-88036 GCF_964235325.1 Thermobia domestica
GTGACAATAGGGTAAGACATACACAGCGGATAGAAAGTAAATAGAATTATTAGAGCTGCAAAATAAACAAACTGCATGATGAGACCTGACAAAGAAAAAAGAAAAAAACAACACTATTCAGGTTGATTCTTTACACTGTCTGTTTGTAGTGAATCGTCAAGGACAGTCGAGAAGCTAGGTTGCGATGATGTAATCGAAGCACCAACAACAGGCTCGCGTGAGTCACGTGTCACGACAGCCTTCCCTTTCCCTGTGTTTGTTTTGATTTTCTTGTGTGTTGACAAGGCAATCTTACCTGCTTTTTCACTTATATAAACCGTTCTCACAGTTTTGCTGCTTTCCGCATCTACTGAGTCAGATAAAGGAGGCGGAAGGTCGTGAAGTACCTTTAGTAGGCAGTATCTGCGAAGCACTGGTGTTGGAAGCCTCCTCTATTGCCGACACACTTATTAACGAACACTGGTCATTGACATCAGGCACCATGGGCGGATCTCCTCTATCTTCGAGGGACGCACTAGTTATCGAATCCTGTATCCCGGTATCCGTGGGTCGATCCAGGGAAGTAGGCACAGTCAGCACTGGATGCTCATTGAGGTCCTGTAGCGGTGGAGCACTGTGGGCACTGGGTAATGAGTCAGATAAGGCCGTTGGTAACGTACTGTTGCCAGGTTGAATGCTCTGGTCGGTTGAGTAATGAGGAGTTTGAGGAAGAGTTTTTCCAGATAACTGGGACATATTGAGCGTCAGAGGAGCTGTACTCAAATGTTTGGCGCGCTGTAGGCGTCGGGGACAAGAATTAAACGTGTGATCGACCTGGTGGCACGCGAAGCAAGTTGGGGGTTGACCAGAGTATATAACACTTGTTCGATAACCTTGGATGAGTAATTTCGAAGGAATATGCTTCTTGAGGTCCATATACGCTATACGTACGCCATTAAACACAGGAAAGCGGTACTTCTGGAACCACTGCTCATTTTCTATCTTTTTCACACTTCCGTAATTACTGAGGGCAGAATTGAGAAAACTAACATCTAGTTCAAGGGGGAGATCTGTGATACGCACACGTGTAAGAGTATCTGAAGCATTTTGCACTGAAACAAGGCTCCGGGAGCCATCTTGATGCAAAAAGGGAAGCTCACTAGGTGTATTGAGGAGAAATTGTTCAAATTTTTCCGGAGAACTAAATTTCAAGAACACGCAATATTCCTCACTGTTTAATTGAATACCATCAATCTGATCCAAATTCACATGTACCTGTTCATCCAGCCAAACATGGATATCCAAAGCAGTTGGGCGTATATGTCGTGTACTTTTATCGAATGCAAGTTTCACTGTGTTCTGACGTAAACCACGAAACATGATGCGCACCAAATGAAACAAAAAACAACAAATACTTTTCAAACAATATCTATATACTCGACAAGTTTCAAAGCTGTTCACTATAGCAAGATAGCACTAATCACAGTCACTTGAAATAGCACTTAGCTAGCCGCACTTAAATGGCTACTCGGCAGTCACAACGAGCACGAGCAAACGTCCGCACTCCTTCACGTCTACCGGTGAACTGATCCAATGAGCTACAGAATAAGGTACACGAAACATCTACGCTATAAATATATGGCAATAATCGTAAGCTTCACGCTGTGAAAGAACTTTTTTTCCTTTTATTAAGTTTTACGATATTTCTATAGTGTCTTTGGTGAACTGCAAAGAGAGAGATCATGCAGTTATCGATTTCGTTAGGGATTGAGCTTTAAAAACTTTTAAAACATTTAATTAAATCGCGATATGGTAGCAAGGAATGTGTAGCGATTTCATTCTAATAGTAAGGGGCAAAAGATAGTATCCCACGGAAAACATGCATTTTCTTATGTGACAGAGAATACATAACTTGGTAACAGGGGCGTAGACAGGATTTGATTTCAGGAGGACCGCAGGCTAAATGTTCATTTGGGGCGTGTCCGGGGATTTACCCCGGGAAAAAGTTTGAATAAAACCGCACTCTTAGGCCTTATATAAACATCTTTTACAAATGTCGGGCGTTCCAGACCTCCTGGCTACGCCACTGCTTGGTAGCATCCATTATTCCTGATCATAATCAGTCTGTTCACTTCCAACTTCAGCCATAATTTTATTCTTCCAAGCCAAAAAGAATGCCTTCGTTCTACGCATTTGGTGCTCTTAAAAGTAAAATTATGGTATAATTAAACGTGAGATTTTGCCATTTGAATGTAAATTTATGTCCCTTACTGACCAAAAAAATCTTATGGGCGCAATCTGCTTCCTAAGCCCCACGTGTCTGCTTCTCTCTGTTCCCAATAGAAAATTTACTTTAGGTATTTTCTGCAAAACTATTCGCGAGATATAGAATTTCATAGTCAGTACTTCTGTTTCCTTGGTACGGGAATTCATAGAATTGGAAATAATTTGTTTGTGTAAGTATAATTATGTGAACAGCGATGAATAAATGTTTTGTGTTGCTAAAATGTATGCAAATTGTTAGGAAATTTTCTAGAGAGGTGGAAAATATTCTTCTCAGGCTGGGACAACAGTAATTAAGTTAGTGCCAAGAAAAGAAAAACTAGAGACGGGGAATTTCTGTAGCTTCCCCATACATATAAATCACTGGTCGTAACGAATGCTTTTCCTGACGTATGACTGTCTGTCATCCTGTGTGGCTCCGTGGATGAGTGAGCAAAGACGTGGCTTGGTAATCGTGGCGTTTAGGGATCGAGTCCGGTCAGGGGAAGTTGGTAATTTTTCCACTGTTCGTTCCCCATATTTTAAGATGTTTCTCTCCCTCCCTAATCATGTGATGCTCTCAACTGAGTTCTCCACTTGAATTCAACAATTGGTAATTGGGATGCATCTCAGGTTCGGGAGAGATTTTACTTGTCTACTTACAAAATCAAAATTTGCGACAAAATATGGATGCTATCCGATCATTTTGTCTCCAATTCTGAATTTGCACATGTGAGTGTATTTCTCCTTCATTATATTTGTATCTCCCGTTCTGCTGTGTTGTCAATTATGACATAAGATGGCTTGGGAGCAAGATTTCAAATCATAAAAGCGCTATACCAATGAGCTCACTCTCGCTAAGCATTTGATTAAAAGTATATGTTTTCATACTGTAGGAGGGGATCATTCGCTCTTCCTACACCCCCCTGAAGTGACAGAATATTTATTCAGGTTCTGCAAAGTCATTTCAGATCAAACCACTTAAAGAGAGTTCATTCCAACAGCAACAGGATTGGACTTTCATTTTTTGTTGCACTTTATCTTCACGAATATTACAAATATCAAGTAATATGTTTGCCCTAAGAACTACACGTCTGAGATTCATCTCATTTTGGAGAAATGATGCTGTAGACGGTAGTGGGAATTTCGCCCAAGTGTACGGGAATTTTCAGTGCCTGGCGATTATGTCACCCGCCTTCTTTTAAAGTTAATTCTGTTGCAATACTTCCCGGCAAATGCTTGGGACTCAGCTGGTGGAGCACTTTAGCTGTAAATCTCCATATGGCTGTACCGTCCAGAAGTGTCCCTCACTGTACAAGATTTTCTTTTTAAAAAACGTTTACATTCTTTTCTTGAGAGATCAACGAAAATTCACGTTACAAGTTCTAATCAAGGATTACAGGAGATAAACTATTAATATTTGTTAAATAATATTTTCGTTGTATATAAATTCTTTACTCCACGATTTTTTTTAGCAATTACCTCAATTATAATTGAGTTGTTTGAATCTTCGGTTCGGGCAATATTACGTAACGTACGCTTATATTCTGAGTCTATTGGAGAGGCTCTCAATGTAGTTTTTGAAACCATTTTTAACTAAGTTAACCCTTTAAAATATGGCTTCAATTCAAAAAGTTCCTATAAATTTATTCTTTTCATTTTGCGTAAGCGCTCAGGTGTTACTTAGGCTTGCCTTTTTGAATAACATTTAATCTTTAAATAAATAAATCACATTGTAAGACAAATATGTTCTTTTCTAGCAAGGACGCCCAGATGAGAAATTAAGAGGAATTGATTTTTCTAATTAAATAGAATGAATAGTGCTTATTAAAAGAACATGAAAATGATTTTAAGTGGCATTTTCTCTAACATTATTTTTACACAAAAGTGCTATGTGTGGTCCCCATTCAAGATGTTGATTAATTATTATTCCTAGGTATTTAGTTTCATTGACTCTTCTTATTTGTTGACGTTGCAAATAAATATTTTTATTATGGTCTACATGGATATCTGTTTTCTTATAGAAACTTATATATACGTTTTTTTCTGCATTTAGTGAAGGTTTATTACAATTCAAGCAATCTTGCAGTATATTTAAATCCTGCTGTATTATATTTTCTAATCTATTTTTATTTTCCGCTGTGTATGATACATACATATCGTCAGCGAATAATACTAACGTACCATTTAGTTTGATATTTGCTACATCATTTATATATATTAAAAATAGAAGAGACCCCAAACAGGAACCTTGTGGTACCCCACATGTAATTGTCTGTTCTGCACTTGTGAATCTGTTTACCTTAACATATTGCTTTCGTCCATCTAAATAACTTTTAAACCATTGCAATGCAAGCCCTCTAATTCCTAAATTACTAAGTTTGTTAAGCAGAATGTCATAGTTAACTGTGTCAAAGGCTTTGCGAAGGTCAATAAACAATCCTGCTGATGCCTGTCCTTTACCTAATGCCTCTTCTATCTTAATACTAATGTCTAAAACTGCTGATTGTGTTGAGGAAGCTTCCCTAAACCCATACTGGTGTTCGTAAAAGAAATTGACAGATTTTAAGCAATTTTCTAATCTAAATTTTACGCTTTTTTCAATTATTTTTGAGAGCACAGGCAAAATTGATATAGGTCTATAGTTATTTAGTTCTTCAACGTTTCCGTTTTTATGAACTGGAAGCACTTTAGCTATTTTACAATTAGTGGGCATTGTTTCCGAGGTGAATGAATGATTTACAAGATGAGCAATGCTTATGCTTAATTGATCCTTGTAATTAATCATAAATTTATTGTTTATTTTGTCGTTAGATTCACTATATTTCGGTTTCAACATTCCTATTATCTTCCGAATTTCGTAGGCTGTGACTGGGCTTAGGAAAAACGAATTGTTATTTATTGGCTCTTTCATATATTTAATACGACTTGAATCGTTAATACTTTTAGCAAGATTTGAACCTACAGTGACAAAGAAATCATTAAAAATACCTGGTACATGTTCCGGAGGATTTATTTTACCTTCCATTTTTATTGTGAAATGTTGTTTGTTAGGGAAATCGTTTGTATTTCTTATTACTTCATTCACGGTTCTCCGAAACGTTTTAGGATTGTCTAACGAATTATTAAATTTATTTTGGTAATATGTTTTTGAGTTTTCTCTTTTCTTCTGTTACTTTATTTCTATAAAAGATATATTCTTCTTTTAATATTTCATTACCAGGATATCTCCTGGTTTTCGAAAAGAGAATATCTCGTCCATTGATTAATTCAAGTAATTCTTTACTGACCCAAGGTGCTACTGGTGTATAGTGTTTAGTGTTTGAGATAGTTTTTTTTAAGGCGAAGTGGAAGTTTTTATTCCATTATTTATTTATTTATTATCTATTACAGAGCTATTGCTCCCTTTACAATAGGTGTTACAGATAAAGTTTACATTATTCTTATAATGGTAGACAGTAAAAAAAAACGAAACGCATTACAAAAGAAATAAGAAAAGAACAAACTTATAAAGAACGATAAAACAAAAAATAAATACAAGAAAAAATGCAAGCCGTATTTATTCTTATATAGCACTTCACATTTTTTAATGTTTGTAAGTTATAAATTTGTATGATGCAAATCGTATTGCAAATTAATAACTCATCATTGGTTACAAAACTACTGTCTTACTTGTTAATGTATCTTTTATTTTAATTATCTACTGTCCCACATTCATCGTAAAGTCAACCTCTAAGAGTTTCTCATTAATGGGTTGTTTTTTCTAGTTATCCTCATTATTGGTGAGTTTTGATGTACACTCATGTCCAAAATGATTGTCGCATATCTATAACTGTTTTCTTGTAAGAATATAATTTGACAATGATTTTGCAGGGTACTTTTAATACTGATACTATGTGTATAATCGGGAAATGTATATCTGTGGTAAATTTCATAGCAAAAGAATTATAAATACAAAAATTAGAACGAATAAAACAAAATGTTGCTAAATGGACAAGACATTTTTAATTTTCGTTTTATTGTTCTTATTTACTGCTCTTTTGACATGAAATTTGCTACAAGCATATCTTTTCCAATTATACACATACTAACATGATAAGAAATACCGGGCGAATTCTTTATCAAATTATATTCCTACAACAACATATTTGTATACATGCGGCAATAATTTTGGACATGAGTGTACAAGAGTGTTAGACTTAGAACAATGGAAAGGCAAACGTACGCGTAGACTATGCTTCCTAATAAAATTTAATGAATGTAAGAGTTCATTACTATCAACCAAGCCATTAACTATTTTGTATAAGAACATGCGATCAATTAATTCCCTCCTATCACACAAACTATCATAATTAAATTCCGTTAAAAGGGTTTTATAAGACATTCTCTCTCGATATGATCTTTACCTAGTAGCAAGGGCGTTACCTGATCTAACTTTGGACTTTGACCCCGACATTTCTGACGTCATAGGTCAAAGGTCAATGACCTTGGCCCGGAGTCAATGACCTAGGGGTACCTTGGCCCACCCCCTCTAAATTTTGGCAGGGGTACCATGGCCCACCCCTTAAATTTTGGCAGGGGTACATAGGACCATCCCCATTAAATTTTGGAAATTGCTAAATCTAAAAATTTGGTATGGTAGCGTAGGACCACAGTATGTACCTCTATCAGTATTGGGGGTCTATGTTGTTCCCTTTCATGGGTAAAAATTGCCAAAAATTCAAATTCCGGAGGTTTTTGACCTAATTTATCCCCTTTGATGAGGTGTTATTATCCTATATGGTTATATGGGCGTATACAGGGGTCCATTACCTTTTTTAAGACATGGGTATATTATTGCACACCTTGAAAATTTTGGGAGGGGTATCTTGGTAACCCCTTAAATTTTAGAAATTGCCCAATTTAAACATTTGGTATAATAGTATAGAACCCTAACATGTATTATGATAAATTTGTGTGGTACACCTCGACCCCTTTTAGGGGCACAAAATTACCAAATTTTACTACAACCACGTGTATGGTATTTTGGCACATTTTATCACCTTGGATGAGGTCCTATTACTTTATATAGTTAAATGGGCGTATACAGGTGTCCATTTCTTATCATAAGACATAGGTAAATTTGTGCACCCCTTTAAAAATTTGGGAGCGGTACTTTGGCCCACCCCTTAAAGTTTGGAAATCGCCCATTTTATATATTTGATATTATAGTATAAGACCCTAATATAGATTACTATAGATTTGTGTGGTTCACCTCGTTCCCTTTCACGGGTACGAAATTGCCAAATTTTAGTACAACCACATGTTTGGTTTTGACTCAATTTATCCCCTTGGATGAGGTCCTATTACCTTATATGGTTATATGGTCATGTATATTGGTCCATTTCCTATTATAAGACATAGGTACATTTGTGCATCCCTTTAAAATTTTTGGGAGGAGTACCTTGGCCCACCCCTTTAATTTTGGAAACTGCCCATTTTATATATTTGGTATTATAGTATAGAACCCTAATATAGATCACTATAAATTTGGGTGGTCCACCTCGTTTCCTTTCATGGGTACAAAATTGCCAAATTTTAGTACAACCACGTGTTTGGTTTTTGGCCCAATTTGTTCCCTTGGATGAGGTCCTATTACCTTATATGATTATATGATCATGTATAGGTGTCCATTCTCTATCACAAAACTTAGCTACATTGATGCACCCCATTAAATATTTGGGAGGGGTACCATGGCCAATCTTTTAAATTTTGGAAATTTTCCAATTTAAGCATTCGGTATTATAGTACATGACCTCAACATGTATCATGATAAATTTGGGTGGTCCACCTTGTTCCCTTTCATGGGTAAAAAAATTGCCAAAATATAAACATAAGCAATATGTTGTACCATGTGTTTGGATTTGGCCCAATTTCTCCCCTTTGATGAGGTTCTATTACCTTATATGATTATATGGTCATGTATATGGGTTCATTTCCTATCATAAGACATGGGTACATTGATGCACCCTTTAAAAATTTGGGAGGGGTATCTTGGCACATCCACTCGGTTTTAGAAATTGTTTAATATAAGCATTTGGTATTATAGTACAGGTCTTTAATATGTATCACTATAAATTTGGATGGTCCACCTCGTTCCCTTTCATGGGTAAAGAACTACCAAAATTCAAATTTCGGAGGTTATTGACCCCGTTTGATAAGGATTTAACACGTTATATCGGTATGTACAGAGGTTTATTACCTTCATATGTTTATCTTCCCTTTTAAATTTGGGAATTATCAAATAACAAAATTCGGTAAACGTTTTCTAGGACCTATTGTAGATGTTGGTGTTCCTCTTATTGCCAAATATTCAAAATTTAAAGGTTATTGACCGGCTTTATTATTGAAAAAGTACAGGATTTATTACTTTTTGATAAGATACAGGTGTATTTGTGTACCAATCTTAAATTTTGGAAGGGGTACATTTCTTATTGTCGTATCAATAATTGGTAATTGTTCTTAAAATTGGATAGTATCTCATTCATTGGGTAAATCATTGTCAAATATGAGTATGATCACGTGACCTATGATGGGATTAGGAGTCCAGGACATTGGTACATTGAAATTTTGTAGGATAATTTGAGAATTGTCAAATGAAATTGCGTCATTGGTTTTGATTATTCCAGCCTATGGACCAAATATAAACGTAAGCAATACGATGTACCACGTGATTGACCTTGATGAGGTAGTGTACAGGGATTCATTTCCTTTGTTGTGGTAGTTCTTACGTTTGAGTACACACTTGCAGAAAAACAGTTGATTCTACTCAGGTAAACAATTGACGGACATTATTGCCCTTATTGAACATATAATGATATGGTTAATTCTAAGACTTAGGTATATGGAGAGAAGTATTCTTTAAATTTGGGAATTGTGATAAACAGAACTTTAACATAAGGCGCGAAATTTGAAACAATACTTTGAACTTTAGTCACAGCCAATAGTCTAAGATCATTTGTGGTATTGATTTGACCTTGGACTTTAGAAATCTGATAGCTAACCTTATTGAATCTTATGACTCATAGTCTTAAGGGAATACATGCTACAACACTGAAATTTAGTAACAAGGTGATGTAATCTGACACTGGCAAAGTTATTGTTGATGCAATTTGATTGGTTGATCACTATCTTTCGTGAAATCTGAATGGCTGATCACTATCTTTCGCGCAATCTGATTGGTTGATGATTTTCAAATCTTTGATGCATTCAGTTTTGTTTGGTTTAATATTTAAAAAGTTTTACCTTAAATATTGCAGTTCCAAGATTGTAGGGGACATGTCCCCTTCATCCCCCCGGGATTTGCGACAAGGTATGTATGGAGCAATGTAAAACAGAATTACTAATTCGAATCTTATCATTTAATCTACTATGACATTAATGTTAATTGCATGGAAAACAAAATAATATACATACAATATGTAACAGTGTTCCAACAAAAATTAAAACTAATATAGTTTGCAATGTACAGCAGCATCAATTCTCATCGAAACGAAAATAATATGTTTACAGCATCTATTTAAAACCGGGGGCCGCGGTGGCTCAGTGGTAGAGCGTTCACCTCTGGTGCTTGGGGTCCTGGGTTCGATCCCAGCCCCCGCCAAGTGAACTTTGTGGTGGACAAAACCCGCGTACGTGGGTTTTCTCGGGGTTCTCCCGTTTCCTCTCACTTTCTTCATTCCACCATTTCATTCATTACTCATCATCACCGTCTCCTTTAGCCTAACCGGCATAACCGTGGGACGTAAAACTAAAGATTTCATTTCTATTTAAAACCGCACTGTTAAATCTGAACATGTTTAGGCATAGGGCTATTTTTCTAAGTTTTGTACTGTCCTTCACACCTCTTCAGAACAGTTTTTGTAGTCCTTGTTTTAAAAAAGAATTTTCCCAATTATTATTTTTTTATTTGTTTTCATATATGGAGAAGATTTTTTGTCTCTCTTACTTTGCTCATCACCGGCAACGATATTGTCGGGGCTTCCACCGATATTTCGGCGACATGTGCAAAGGACGCTGACACCGATACCGACATTATCGGGGCTTCCACCGATATTACGGGGGCGCGGTGGCTCAGTGGTAGAGCGTTCATCTCTGGTGCTTAGGGTCCCGGGTTCGATCCCAGCCCCCGCCAAGTGAACTTTGTGGTGGACAAACACCGCGCTAGTGCGTTTTCTCGGGGTTCTCCCGTTTCCTCCCACTTTCTTCATTCCACCATTTCACTCATCTCTCATCATCACCGTCTCCTTTAGCCTAACCGGCATAACCATGGGACGTAAAAACTTAAAGATTTCATTTCATTTTTTTCCACCGATATTATCGGTGCCGTATGCAAACGCACTAACGGTCTCAAAACAAAAGATCAAACAAAACACATCAACCACTTTTCTTCATTGTTATGCATATTATTATTATTATTATATTACTTTTATTATTATTATTACCATTTTTATTAATAATAATAATATGCAAGGTCAGTGGTAGCCCATGCTTTCAAACCAGTATACGCCACTGTTTGAAACCATGAACTCTACATTAACATCGGTCGTCTTTCGATCATTTTATGTTCGAAGGTGTGCAAGGGTGTCTTACCCTTTCCCTCAAAGCATGCAAAGCATACAATATTTTCGCGAACACAACCAGGGGCAGAAAGGGAGTGACACATAACACACACAGCTCGCTGTGTAGCTGCAAGAGACCTATGGGTAATTACAGTTGCCCTCTTGTTACAAAGCCTTCAGTCGAGTAGTAGGTATCAAGGTCAGTTCCTGCAGTTGAACACGAAGTTGACTGTTAGGAAACAGAAGCATAAAACTAGTCCCTTTTGTTTACCTTTTACGAATATTTTTTACCTTCATGCGTACAGGTCACATCTGGCGTAGATTTAAAAGGCATGTTATGTCAAGTATATATTCCCCAAAAGATATGAGTACTCAAAAGGCAAAAATCTGTAGCTACTTTTGTTTTCCTTTTTCTATTAGCCAGTGGAAGCGTTGTTTCAACATCCTTCTTGTAGCTTGCTTAGCATTCACTTCCTCTTTTCTTTCGGCTATGAATACTAGGGATGGCCGCATTTTTTCGAAAAAATTTTCGAAAATACGAAAAATTTTTCGAGAAACGAAAAACGGATTTTTTTTAAAAAAACGAAAAACGTTCTTTTTCGAAAAACGGAAAGCGAAAACTACCGAGAAACGGAAAACGGATAATTTTTGTAAAACAAACTGAATTTATTTCATTTGATAGTACTTCCAAACTATAGTATACTATGCATACGTATAGGAAGTCTTATAGAACGGCTATGTTAATCTGTCTGCCTATCCATCCGTTCGTCTATCAGCTGGTATCAGAGCAAGAGCGGTAAGAAATAGCGAGAAGCATAGGTTTGCAACACGAATAGATTCATCTAATGCATTTGACTTTTATTTAATCCAGAAGTGGTAGAGATCTATCGCTTTCTGCTACATTGTTGATCAACACAGAACACAAACGGTAACATATAGAAAGACGCGGTTTTCCAGAACCAATTCAGTGTCCCAAGAATATATTCAATGTTCGCCCTTATTACACTTGCAGCTTAAGCTATGCATAAGTGTCGGAAGTCTTTAGAATGGCTTTGTCCGTCTGTTTGTCGAGAGGTGTCAGAGCAAAACAGTAACAAATATTGAGAAGTCGTTTCTTGCCCCTAAAATGAGAAGTCGATTTAGAGCCCCTAAAATAGGTTCGATCTCCTAAATTAACCCTCCATTTAAAACTGTAAGTGGTTCAAATACCATTTTTGGTTTCAATTTGTATCGCTATAGAACGAAAAGAGTAATAGATAGCGAGAAGCGATTTATTGCAAACAATTTAGCGTCTTAAGACAACATACAACTATCCACAACATTCAATCAAAACCAGAAATTGTTTATATTTACTATTATTTCCGGTTTCAATACTGAATTACGAGATATCGAGATGTAGATTTTTGCAATCGATTCAACTACCTAGAAATAGCTCTATCTTTTCCATTAATCCTCTATTTAAAATAATCATTTTCGTTTTACCATTGATCGATATAGAACAAAAATAGTAATAGATAGCCACAAGTGTGTGTGTGTTTTTTTTAAACAAATCGATACAGCGTCTCAAGAGTATATAAGCTATATATCATCTCAACGCACAATACTATCGAAATTGAAAGTGGCTGAATTTACTAGTATATTCAATAGGGATTCAATACGGATTTTTATAAAGCAAAAGCTTGAAGGAATAGTGATGCGGTTTTTCGCGATCGACTAAGCGTTCTAAGAATAGGCTCTACCTTCTCCCTTGATTTCTATTCACACCAGAAGTGGTTCAAATTAACGATTACAAGTTTCAACATTAATCGCCACAGAACAAAATTTTTAATAGATAGCGACAAATGGTTCACCTACAATCGATTCAGGTTCTCAAGAGGAAATACAATTACAATCCGCAACACTCCACAAGGGCAGAAATGGTTGAAGTTTATTACTATTTTTGATTTTATAGGTAATACTAATTTCCATTGAGCAAAATCGGTCAGAGATATCGAGATGCATTTTTTTAAAACTTAATCCAGCATCTTAACAATAGATTCCACCTTCTTCGTTAACACTTTATTTGAACCGAAAGTGTTCAAATTAACCATTTCCGGTGTTAACACTTGTCGCGATAAAACAAAAATTGTAATAGATAGCAACAAGCAATTTTCTGGAATCAATTCAGGGTTTTAAGAGAACATATCGTCATAACCTGCTTCACTCTGTTGTAAACGGAAATGCTTGAAATTTACTACTACTTTCGGTTCGAATACTTATATTCATAGAACAAAAACTATAAAAGATATCGAGAAGTTTTTCTAAAATCGATTTAGCATCCTAAAAATAGATTCCGTCTCCTCCCTTAACCCTCTATTCAAGCCGGAAGTGGTTCAAATTAGCCATTCCTGCTTTCAATCTTTATCGCCATAGAACAAAAACGATATGTGATAGCTAATAATGGCTTTCTGATACGGATTCAGCATCCGAGGAACAGATTCTATCTTTGATCTTATTAATCTATTCCAACCAAGAGTTTTAGTTGTGCTACTTGTTGTACTGAAGTTTGAATATTCAATTCGCATGGGTTGCAAGTCTTAGTTTTTTTTTTTTAAGTTTTACACTGTGAAACGAAACTCATTTGTTTCTTTACAAAAACAGGAAGTAGGAAAAATGTATCACAATCAGGGGGGATCCAGGGGTCGATCGCCACCCAGAAGAGAACACTCTTATTTTATATATAAATAAAACCCATCCCAGAGTTGGAGCTCGTAAAAATAGCTCTAAGTAGCAGTAGCCCCTGATCACAACTCCCGGTTTCAGTATTGATCACTATAGAGCAAGCATGGTAATAGCGAGAAGCATGAATTCAGTACCTTCGCAATAGACTATCTCCAAGTTTTATCCTGTGGTAGAAACTTACTGCCACTTCTAATTTCAATAGTGATCACCACAGAGCAAAAATAATAAGAGATAATGAGATATGTTTATATATATGAATCCAGGATTCGAAGATTGTCATATCGATCGCTATCCCTCTATGTAAACCGGAAATAGTGAGAAACTACCATTTTCGATTTCATAGTAAAGAAAAGACGATAGCCGGACGCAGTTTTTGATATGGATTCTGTGCCACAATGGTAGTTTCCATCTCTAAGTTTAATGCAACCGAAAGTGATAAATACTTACTATATATCTGGTTACAATCTTTTTTCTCATAGAACGAGAGAAGTACTAGGAAGCGACAAACGTTTCTTTTAAATATATAATTTCATTATTCCAAGAAAAGATTTCAAGCCGTGCCATTTGTCTAGTGGCTAGCGCGTATTCCTTTGATGCACACGGTCCCGAGTGGGAAAACATTGAACGTGTTATGGTGGTTCGGATTCCACTTTAAAATGTAGGTCCACGTCTTGTATAGTCTTGCTCGATACTGAAAAGGGACGCTGAACTTCAACAAACAACCAAATAAAAAATTTTCATCTTAATAGTATTTTTCCACTGAAATTAGTAGCAGTAAAAACTAATACAAAAATGAAGACCCACCTATTTAAAATTTGAATTCTCGTTTGATGAGATTATTATAGTCAGATACTTAGTTCTTTGTCCTACCGTATATAAAACATCTTTAGAACAAATAAACCATTCAATAGTATTTTGTTAGTATTAAATTGCCTATTTTTGAAAGAATCAAATTGTTTTTGATACTGACCTAATTAGTTATAGAAAATAAGAGAAATGAATGGGGGATCTTAGTGAGAAGTCTTTAGTATCAGTACATATAATCACTTCATGTTTCATATTTTGTTAACAGAGTTGCTGAAACTATCACGATCAGTTTATACAGGATCCATCTATTTGATAATTTGTTAGTCTTATATTGTCGGGTTAACTGCTGTATCGCCGGACCAATTTTAGGAAATTTACCGGGTCAATTGGGGAATTTATTTAAGTTTATGAGGAATAGTGATTGAAAGTCAGGTAAGGGGAATAGTAAAAGCTCAGAAAGTGAATATATTTCTGGTTGTTTTTGATGTTGTAAGCGGCACAGTGTGGAGGCGGATGGACTATTTCGCGGGAAGGTACACTTGTTTTACTATACGGATCCATAGATTGTAAAATGTACAGAAAAATTTGGGCAAATCTTTAATTTGCCCATTTCATGTCGAAAACAAAACCCAATCAACCCCTGCGGGGCTTCTAACCCGTTCCTACTCCTCCTCCTCCTACTACTACTGTCCCTACTCCTCCTCCTACTACTACTGCTACTCCTACTCCTACTACTACTTATACTATGGATCCGTATAGTAAAACTGCGCATCTAATAACATAATCTAACGTAACTTAATGTAATCCAACCAAATATAACCGAATGCAATATATTTTGCTCCATTTTTTCGATTTTCAAATTGGTCCGGCTATTCAGCAGTAATGCCATATTGTCGATAACACATTAATAATCACTATTAGTAAATAATTATTTTTTAATATCCTGTAAAATATAAATTTTACACTGTTTACCTTTGTGAATTATTATTTCTAATTTATATTCCTCAAGAACCGAGAACCAAGGGTCTGTGGATCACAATATTTCATGCTGAACTCGCACGCGTACCAGACTCGTTAAAGTCTATGACCATATCAACTTTGGCTAATATCGGATGAGATTAACGCGTTTTAATGAAATTTATTGATTTAACTAAGTTCAAGTCCAATTTTTCTGGACAGTATTTTGAGAAAAAAATACTGCTACAGGCTAGTCAGAGCATCAATGCAACTGTGTACTGTCAGCAGTTGAGCCGTGTTCAAGAAAAAACTCAAGACTCTGGAGCCAGCACTTCTGAATCGCAAAGGGGTCCTCCTGTTACAGGACAACGCTAAGCCCCACGTGGCTAGGATGACCCGGGACACCATTCTACACTTTGGATGGGAAACACTATTGCATCCGCCATAATCTCCGGACATTGCACCGTCCGATTATCACCTGTTCCATTCCTTGGACAATCAGCTTAGAGGACGCCAGTTCAAATCCCTAGTAGAGGTGCAAAATGCACTTGATACCTTCTTCGATTCACGGCCCACCAAGTTCTACCGCGATGGAATACATGGCCTTCCAAAACGTTGGCAGAAGGAGACTATTTTTGATCTTCCAGGTATGTCTTAGGTTAAATATCGATGTTTGAAGGTCTTGGGTGAAAAAGTGACAGATCTTTCTTGGTTACCTTTATAGTTACTAAGCTCGTCAAGATCTACCACCTTACCAAGTTTGGTAAAAATTGGATGAGTTCCATCTTTCGCACTTTAATGAAATTTCTTGATTTCACTGATTCCAAACCTAACATTGATAGCTAATAACTCAGGAACAAAAAGTTTCTACATCATATTTTACATGAGCTTCCATGCATACCAAGCTTGTCAATATTTACAATCCTACCAACTTTCGTCAAGATCATTTGAGTTTAATCAAATGCGACTTTGTGAAATTTCTTGATATCACTAACTTAAAACACAAATTTTATTAGCAATAACTCTGGAACCAAAGTCCCAAACACCATAATATTTAACGTGTGTACTAAACACTTTGCAGTCCATAACCATACTAGTTTTGGTCGTGATTGGATGAGTTTCGTCAATAGTAGGCACTACACACTATCCTTTCATTAGGTCCAAATCCAAGGAGCACGGTAGCTCAGTGTTAGAACGCTTTTCTCTTGTGCATTTGATCCCAGGCCAAGTAAGTTCGTGGCAGACAACATCATGTCCGTGTATTTTGGCGGGATACTCCCATTTCCCCCCACATTATCATTCCACGAATTCCGAAAACTTTTCGAGAAACGAAAAATCATCGAAAAAGGGAAAACGAATTTTTTTCGAAAAACGATTTTTTTCGAAAAAAACGAAAAACCATTTTTTCGAAAAACGAAAAATCTTTCGGAAAAACGAAAAACAATTTTTTTTCGAAAAATGAAAGACGGAAAAATTTCCGATAAACAAAAAAACATTTTTTTTTCGAAAAACGAAGGAAAAAACGAGAAATGAAATTTCCGAAAATCGAAAAACAGATTTTTTGAAAAAGGCCATCCCTAGTGAATACCACCGCGACAAGTCGTGGTTCTTATGATAGTGGCGTATTTTCGTCCGGAGCAGGGGCGCCGGAACCGGGGGGGGGGCAAGGGGGGCAGTTGCCCCTCCTGAAATTTTCAAAGGGGGCAAGATACTCGTTTTGCCCCCTCACTTTCAAACTGTAAAAACATCACACAACACTGATTACATGAACTAAATTTTGCTTTTTACAGTAATGTGAAAAAACTCTCTATTTCAGATTCATCTTTCTCTTTGAAACAAGGGACCGGGCGCTTTTTCTGCCCCTATGTTAGACAGAAAGAGTTAGGAAAAAGAATTTAAAATTATCTTTATTTCCATTGATGTACATTCTCAAAACACTGTAAATTCTTTTTAAATTGTTGTTTAAGTAATCGTAAGTCAGCAATATAAAACGAGTCGCCGAGCTAGATTTTAAAGTTTGAAAAATATAACAGTTTAAATGAGTAACTGGACATTTAGGGCCTAAATACATTTTCCATAAAGTTAAATTAATGTTCTTACAAACAATATGCAGAGTGCAGTAAGTTTTATAGTGAGGAGGAAAATGTATAAGGTAGGACTAATAATTCAGAGCATATGAAAAATGCGAACTCGATTGTCGTGCCGTTCGTTTAATCCATTCACTACCATTTTTTTCGGAGTGAGAAACATTAATATATGACTATTTTAAGTAGTTTTCAAACGTATAAATATATATAAAAAACATTTTCCACCGTTTCGTTTTTCGACGTGGGAAGGGTGGGACATTATGTATCCCTCTGTTATTTTAACATGGGACCTATATGTTCCAGTGGTATTGACATGAATGATCATCTTGTATTTTCAATTATGAAACGTATATTGTCAGAAAAACAATTGGGTCGTATTTATGATTACAAATATTTTATATCTCGGCATCCTTTTCCAAATTACAGTACATGCAACCAGTGCTTTATCAGTAGCACATTGTTCCTCACTTTCATCTGTTCCATTATCACTTTCATTGTTTACGTTCACTTCCACTACTGTCTATTGGATAATGTTAATAAGAATTCTGTGAACCATTAGCAGGCTTCTCTTTACCAGTGGAACATCGATTCATAGCAATAAAATGTGGTAAATTACCAGGGGTCCTCTGAGAATGTATCGTGTCCCAGTGGTAGTGAAAGGGTTAAGATATGAGTGCAGAAACAGAACACCTGTTTCAGCTCTCCTTTCAGACCAAGTTTGTAAACAAGAATAAGGAAGACAGTCACTGCTTATAATAACTAGTAGTGTTAGATATTTAGCTTGCAGTGGTCAAGCAATCAGTGGACATTTGCATAGTACGGGTAATTTGATGTCACTCCTGGATGAAAGAAAAATGGATGTGCCTGTTCTCAGCCAATGGATTAATCGACTGGATAACTGGCTTAGTGCTGATTGAAAGAATGAAATTTTAAAGATTTTGGGACATGCAATATAGAGAGACTTGGTAGTAGAAGTTAAAGAGTCTCCACTTTATGCAATCATAGCCGACTCCACGACTGATATGTCAAAGAAAGAACAGCTGTCTCTGTGTGCGCTGTATTGACTCTGATTCATCAAACCCAATAAAATATTTATGGAAATGATCACCCCACATGGCACAAAATCGGAAATAGAATTCACGATCAAAGATATTCTAACGAAACCTACCCTGAATGCAGAAAATATACGCGAACAGTGTCATGATGGTGCAGCTATTATGTCAGGACGAGTGAATGGTGTGCAGAGGATAACTTCGACTCAACATCCGAAAGCTGTATACATTCATTGCAATAATCATGCAGCTGACATTGTTCTTGAACCCTGTAAAACTATCAACGAAAGTAATCCTAAACATTTGCTGCCTGTTTGTCCTACTCGCTGGTATGTTAGGCGAAAATCTCTAATCAGATTTCAATCTACTACAAACGAATTCAAATTACGTTGGAAAAGAATCATCAGCAATACAAGTGGTCAAAATGACGATCAGAAAGTAATTCTGAAAGGGTATTTGAAAAGAATGAACACGTTCGGAATGATATTTTTTCTGATAGTCAGTATACGTGCTTTTGTACCTTGCGGACACCTGGCGAAAGTGCTTCAAAATTCTGAAACTTCTGCTTCTGGATCTAAAAGAGCAGCAGCGATTCTATCTAGAGGACACTGAGAAACCTACGAACGGACAGTGCATTTGAAAACATCTATAAGGAAGCAAAAGGAAAATGAAGACAGACTACATTTAAAATTGCCCACTTCATCAAGATCAAAGAGAATACCAATTAGGTTGGAGGAGACTGATAATCCTTCTATAGCAGCTACCCAGAACCTGCATCAGATTTTCCAAAAATGTACTTCGAAATCATTGACTATTTGTAGAATGAAGTGCAGCGTCGTTTCAATCAGCCAGGCCTCAAACAACTCATAAAACTCTAGAAGATACTTTCTGAAGGAGCTGTATGTGCTGGTGGGCCTCTCTCAAGAGAATATTTGAAGCAGGAATTCGGAGTTCACTCATCGGATTTTAACCAGGATAGATTATGAGCTCAGCTCAGGCTGCTTCCACCTACTTTGATGACGACTGAGTCGCTGACGACCATCAGAATATTAAAAACTATTAGTGCTGAAACCCCAACTGTTCGCAGCCTTCTCGACCAAGTTGTTCGTCTAGGGACTTTCTTTCTCACTATGACACCTTCTTGAGCATTTGCGAAATATCATTCAGCTATTTGCGTCATCTAAACACATATTTGAGGACGTCCATGACGCAGGAAAGATTGGCTCATCTGCTGTTGTTGTATATGTGTAGCGACCAGACTTAAATACCATTGCAAGAGAATTCATATCAAAGACACGCGAAAGAAAAGATACTATTGGTCAATTTTGAAAAGAAATAAATGTAGAATTACGTAAGTAAAAATATGCGTATTATAACCAATTATTTAAATTACAAAATAACACTTAAATTCAATATAAATTTGAATTATTTCTTATTAATTGTGTCGTACTTTATTCGTGTGAAGTGAAGTGAATATAATGAGATTAGGAAGAAAGGTGAATGTAATAAGCTGGATATACTGAAGTAAGTGTAGTAAAAATACAAATAACTCTGGATAATTAGTGTAATTGAATTTTCTATATGAATTTTATGAAGTCTTTAGTGAAAATTCCATTTTTCCATTTCTGGTACGGTCAAGTAGGTAGAAAAAAATATATTTTCTTATTGTTTACTTAATTATGTAGCCTGTTTTATAATGTACAAGTTACTTTCTACTACAAAGTTTTACAAAGTTTGTAGTTCTAAATAGCAATTTCTAATATTACAGTGTACTGCAACACCAGTACTGGATTTTTAAAAATATAATTTTAATTTCCTCATTTCCAAGTGATTTAAATAGCTTTAAGATTCTTTAAGAGTGTCCGTGTGACCATGTCCAATACAGTTAAAAATATGTATCAATATATAAAATGGTAAAATTTGTACTTACAAACAGTCATTGTGAGCAGTACAAATTTTATAATTTTATGTTTTTAATTCTGATTTCAGTGGTTGAAAATTTCTGCACCAGACCAAAATCCAGCACAAAACTGACACGGGATTAATTAATCTAAAGATGTAAACTAAGATGCCTCTAATAGATGGAAATTTCACTCTCACGAAACTGTTTACAGCTTCGTTATATTATTATTATTATTATTATTATTATTATTATTATTATTATTATTATTATTAACCAATCAAATCAAATTATTGTTACATTACAAACATATATTCGTATTATCTTAACTATGTTACATTCCCGTGTCTATTTTCAAGACAGCAGTTTGCCCCCCCCCCAGCTGAAAAATACTTCCGACGCCACTGGTCCGGAGAAATTATGGAAATAATAAATAATGTAGACTCCGATGCTTTTGAAACGGACGATGAATGTAGTTTGTACGAAGATTCTAGCATCAATATATGTGACACACATACCTCTTTTCATATAACATCACTGCTGAACGGGACATTAAACTCTAAATCAAAACTCAACACATACCTCTTTCTATTTAAAAATATTGTGTGGAATTCAAGATGGGTGCCATGATGTGCACTAAATCATTTAACGCAGTTTATACACCAATGCCAAATTGTAAAATTTGCTTTTCGTCCGCCTATGCGTCTCTTTGTTACAGCCCTGTCATAATACTTTCCCCATTTGATACATATGTAAAACATAGCACACCCTGTCTCAAACAGATGAAATGTCAAAAATGAATTCACATTCTCATTTGTGGGAATATTCAAGTCTAAGTTGAAGTGTAAAATCATAACCTTTTACATTTAAAACAATATTGTGTGATATGCAATATGGCGGAATTCAAGATGCCTTCCATGGTGACCACACTCCAAATCAATGCAATTGACATGTCGTTATTATTGTTCTGTCCCAATACTTTTCAGTAACCCTGTATACAGATCCACATATGTCTTCTCACAGAAAAATTAAACTAATGTTTTCCACAGAATATTTTTCATACTAATATGTATTTTTATACTTTGATCCAGGAGTAGAAATGGAATTTTAGAAGTAAGGGAAAAGTCAGCAATAGATAAAGTTTGATTGGGCTATGTCACGAGAATACAAACTCAGAAAGACGGTAATTAGCTGCGGACTGGCCAGGGCCCTTAGGTCGCAATCGCGGCCTAGGCCCTCTAAGAAAACAATGATGAAAGAATAAAGAAAGAAAGAGAAAGAAAAGCTAAAACAAAAGAGAGCTAAATAATTCGGTAGCTCAGTGTTATTATGCTACCAACACACACTCCTCTTCCACCCTTCCATCAATCAGTAAGTTATCTTTTTTAATAGGGTCCTTTCGTTTCTAGATTTGTGGCTAGGTCCATCTTTCACTGTGGTCTTTTATTATCAGAAACTGTGATTTAGTTTGTACCTGGGGCCTTGGGCCCTTCTTTCAATATATTGGACAGTTGGGGCCTTCTTTCATTACATTGAGAAGTTGGGGCCCTGGGCCCTTTATTCATTATATTGGGCAGTTGGGGCCCTTATTTCATTTCATTGAGCAGTTGCGGTCCTAGGCATGTTGAGCTGTTGGGACCTGGGACCTCTTTTTCATAATGTTGGGTAGTTGCGGCCCTTTCAAGGTTGAATACTGGTGCCTGGTTTGTAGCTGGGTTCATATTTAACCACAGGCTGATTGGTTCTTTATGGATGTTAATACATCTTGTAGGTCTATATTTGATATGTCAAAAATGGAAAAACAGCGCATTTTTAAAAATTTATTTTCTATCAAAAAGTTTACAAAATAACAGGAGAAAACAGTGGAAGACTCCAAGAAAGTGGGCATTTTCAACATAATGGTTGATTCTATCCAAGATGTTTCAGGGCTTAATCAGCTGGATATAGTAATTCTCTACGTTATAAACGGTCAAGTATTTGAGCGGCTGTTAGCAGTTGTCGTAAACAGCTTGGGCGTCTCTGGCGGGGGGACGCGTCCCCCCAATATTTTGAAGTACAAAATATTCAATATTTTGTTCTAATTTAATTTATTTACTAACGACAGAATAACATAAATAACAATAATTATATTTATTTGTCATATAATATTCAGGCTGTTAACAGAGTTCTTGATATGCCTCACGGGGTCCGTGAAGGTAAGCAGAAATGTAACAAATGGAATTAAAGATAATAAACAGTTTGGGCTAGATAGTACCATTTAAATAACTTTCTTTGATGTCCTCCCCAAATTGTATGTGCCAGAGACGCCAGTGGTAAACAGTGAAATCAAAAGAGTACTTTGTGACAAAAATGTTTTGATGTCTGATATTGTAAGTTGCTCTTTTGATGGAGCTGCTAACTTCAGTGGCTGCTATTAGGGAGTTAAACCATTACTGGAGAAGGATAATTCTCAAATCATTTACACCAAATGCATGGCTTATGCTCTTAATTTGGTTATGACAAATTCGACTGAGTAGATCCCTGATGCTGCAAATTTATTTGAAACCAGTGCCGTGTTCTGCCTGAATACTACAAAAGAAAGGATATTTGTAAGAAAATTATTGATGCAAGCCACGAGGGACATGACAGACTACGAAAAGTTCAACAAGTTGGTACGACATGATGATGGAGCAGAAACAAGGCACTGAATGCAGTAGTGGACACTAACAAGTTTCGCTACGAAACATGAAGCCAAGACGAGGACGACTGTCTATCATCAAGATTTCTTTCATTTTTATTGTTCCTCAATGATGATGTACAGGACAGGGGTTTTAATGCGAAATCAAAATTTTAAGCTAAACTTTGCTGAATAAATGGACAGAATTTAACACTGTAATGAGGACTTCTGTGTTTCAGGACTTATTTACGGAAACGAAGCCTGTTTCAAAATACCTGAAGTCTCACGGATTGGACTATCTTACAAACTGGAGACTTCTAGACAATTTGCAGCAGCAGCTTCAGAAGAAAATAGAGGCAAAAGATGTCTGTTTAATGCTTTACGAAAATACAAAAATATTTTGTGTGAAAATAAATCAACAGCTTGCGCAATCTGGTGTAGAGATAGCAATGGAAAAAGACTTTCTGCACAGAATAATCTTAAAGAAGAAGAAAATGCTAGGAGAGCAGATGAACTGGAAAAGAACTTAAATATAAGTGAAAATGATTTATTCAGAATAAAAAACTTCAACGAAAATTCTGAATACAGCTGTTACATGTGTGAGTGATAGATTTCAGCAGCCAAATGAACTCCAAATACTGGAACCCAAGCACTTTTCAGAAATCAAGAAGAATGATGTATCTGCAAGAGCTTTCATAGTTCTTGCGGGAAAAAAAGCTAAATATAAAACAGGAGAAAATATACAAATAGATCCAGCAGTTCTCTGTCGTGTATTTCACTGTCACAAAACGTTCTGGTTTTTAATGATCCTGAAGAGAATAATTCCCCTGAATCCGTAGAAGATGATGATGATTATGCATCTGAGCATGCTATGGGAGATGGAACATCTTTGGACGGGATTCACGGTAAGAGTGATAATGATGCTGCAAACACCTTCTATAAAAATTGTTTGTCAGGTGCAGGGGAAATTTTGTACCAATTTCTGTCAGTCTAGTTGCTTTAATAATTTATACATTGTATACAAACATGCGTTGTCTCTACCATGCACGCAAGTGACATGTGGAAGGTGCTTCTCAAAGTTAAAGTTAGAGTAAACAAATCTCAGAGCTAGTTTGTGTGAAGATATTTTGGACACATTTTTGCTAATGAATATGGAAAGAGACATGTTAAATTTAGTGTCTGTGAACGAAGTTACTCAGGAACTCCGCAATTCATAAGCTGAACTGCAAAGAATCTTAACTTTTTAAAATTATTAATTGTTTAGTGGCTTAGCAGTGTTTATCATTTTCAGTAAAACTATCGTGTTCATTCCACAGTCAAAAGTTATTATTAGTTGTTTAGTGTTACAATTTTTAGTAAGCTGCCCTGTTCATTCCATAGTAAAAGTTATTCGCTATTATTATTTTAGTGTTTCAGCTACTATACAGAGTGTCACAAAAGTCCCATGACATACGGTAACTCTCTTATTATTAGAGTTATAACAAAATATAGGCGGGAAAACGGTCTCCAAATATGATGTTTTCAATCTATAGTGCAAGAATTTTTCAAATCGGACAAACCGTTTGGGCTGTACACTCTATATGCGCCCAATGTTACATGAAAATGCAACGTTACCATTTACCCGGACCTACAACATAAATGAATGAAGTTACTGTCTATTAAAAACATTATATTTGTAGGCGGTTTCTCCTCTTACATTTTGTTGTAACTCTGATAACAACAGAGTTATCTATGTCAGGGGACTTTTTAGACACCCCGTGTGGTAATACAATAATAATTATAAAATATTCTCTTGATAGTTTATGTTTCTGGAAATCCTGTGCTTGCTGTGACATCAAATTTCCAATGACCAATGATAAATTATAGCTTGCAACAACTATCAAGTAACAACGAATTTACAACTGCATAACGCGATGGCTCATCGCAGATGTTCATTGTACGCAGTGGCGCAACCAGGATTTTATTTCGGGAGGGGCTAAGAATATCCAGTACAGTAGTCTGCAAACAACGTGCTACACCACTTGATGTGGAAAAAATTGAAATTTTGAATTCTCCTCATTACAAGCAATTTAGTTATCCTTATTATTAACATGCTAAAAAACCTTAAAATGAAAATTCCAATTCACAAACTCCCTATTATTAACGGTTACAAGTTTTAAAATTTGCGCTATAATAATTATTTTGAACATCTTTATTTTTGCATAAAATGACGAACTCTTTACTAACATTTATTACTCTAAGAAATTAATGTAGGGGTTTTCACTGGGTATTTCTCCTTTCGTACAGTGCTTTGACTTAATTCAATATTCATTTATGCATTCATCTATTTTGAAATTTCACCAAAATTGGTCTGCAGCGCTGCTGTGTAAGATAGACCAGGTTTGTTTCGGAGAGTGCATGGGCCCCCGAGTTCATAGCTGGTTGCGCCACTGATTGTACGTTACTTTAGAAATTGGTGTTATAGTGTGAGGGCCCTCCATGGTAACCGCGGCCTAGGCCCTAATACACCCAGTCCGCCTATGACGGGAGTGCAAGCAAACTTTCATGGAGAACGACTTAAGCGATAGCAAGTGTTCCAAAACAATCAACAAGCAAACAAAACTAATATTACCATTCAAATTTCCTATTTGTTACTAATAACTACAGATATATTTCCTTCATTTGCAGAAACACTAAAACTTACTAAGATGACAAAATCCTCTTGTGTATGCCTGATATCCACTCTTGCTTTTATCTCAAGCTTTTTACCCGTGGAACCGTATTTACCGGGCCCTTTTGACGCGGAGTCTTTCTGACTTGTGCCTTTTTGACGCGGGCCCTTTTGACTCGGGCCCAGTTGACGCCTGGCCGTTTTGACCCGTGCCCTATTGTAGTGGTGCCCCTTTCGATCAGGGCCCGTTTGACGCAGTTTCTTATTGACTCTGGCACTTTTGTCACAGAATCCTTTAGACCCGCCCCTTTTGACTCGGGACTGTTTGATGCAGGGCCCTTTTGACTCGGATCCTTTTGTCGTGAGACTCTTTTGACCCAGGCCCTTTTCATGAGCGTTTTGATTCGTCCCCTTTTGACTCAGGCCCTTTTGTTGCGTAGACCTTTTGACTCAGGCCCTTTTGACAGGGGGCCATTTGACTCGGGTCCTTTTGTAGCGGGGTCCCTTTTCACTCTGGCCCGTTTGACGCAGAGCCCTTGCGACTCGAGCCCCTTTGTAGTGGGAACCTTTTGATGAGGGGTATTTTGATTCGGGCCCGTTTGACGCGGGCATTCTGACTCGGGTCATTTTGTCGTGGGACCCTATAGACACGGGCCCTTTAAATGAGGGGCGTTTTGATTCGGGTCTTTTGACTCAAACCCTTTTGTTGCGGAGGTTTTGACCCGGGCAATTTTGACGAGGACCATTTTGACTCGGGCCCTCTTGTAGCGGGGCATCTTTTGACCCGGGTTCGTTTCAGGCAGGTCTCTTTTGACTCGGTCTCTTTTGTCGTGGGACCCTTTTGACGCGGCCCTTTTGATTCGGGTCCTTTTGATTCCTGCTCTTTTCTTTCGGAGAAGTTTGACCCAAGCCCTTTTTTCGAGGGTCCGTTTTGACTCGTGCTCTTTGTAGAGGGGCCACTTTTGACTTCTGCCCTTTTGTTACGGAGACCTTTTGACGCGGGGCCATTTCACTCAGGTCCTTTCGTAGTGGGACCCATTTTGACCCTGGCCCGTTTGACGCAGGTCTCTTGGGACTCGAGCCCTTTTGTCGTGAGACCCTTTTGACTCGGGTCTTTTTGATGAAAGGCGTTTTGACTCGTGGCTATTTTTGCGCAGACCTTCCGAACCGTGCCCATTTGACGACGGGCCGTTTAACTCGGGCCATTTGGCAGCGATGCCCCTTTTTGATCTGGGGCCTTTTGACTCGGGTTATTTTGTCGTGGGTCCCTTTTGACCCGGGCTCTTTTTATGAGCGTCGTTTGATTCGTCCCCTTTTGGATCGGGCCTTTTTGTTGTGGAGGCCTTTTAGCCCGGGCCATTTGACTCGGGCTGTTTTGTAGCAGGGCTCTTTTTCAGCCGGGCTCGTTTGAGGCAAGTCCTTTTTTACTCGGGCCCTTTGCTATGGGACCCTTTTGACCTGGCCCTTTTGATGAGGGTCGTTTTGATTCGGGGCCTTTTGATTCGGGCCCTTTTGACTTCTGCCCTTTTGTTGTGGAAACCTTTTGACTCGAGCACTTTTGTTGCGGGGCCATTGTGGTCTGGCTCTTTTGTAGCGTGGTCCCTTTTGACTCGGGCTCTTTTGACTTGGGCCCTTTTGTTGCGGAGATGTTTCGACCCGGGCCCTTTTCACATGGGCCATTTTGACTCGGGCCCCTTTGTAACGGGGCCTCTTTCAACCCGGATCCGTTTGAAGCAAAACCGTTTTGACTCGAGTCCTTTTGTCGCGGGCCATTTTGACTCTGGCCTTTCGGTCTTTGCCCTTTTGCCGGTCCCTTCTGACATGGAACCATATATATAACGCAGCAGCTGAAATACCTGGGACAGGGGGCCTGGGGGAGTATGAGTAAATCGAAGATAGATCGATCCAGGGCGCAGTAAAATTAATCACATCACTGTCATATCAATTTATTTTTTCTGTCGACATCATATCTGGAGATGAATGTTCTGACTAATAGGCTACAGAGGCGAAAGACGATATACGCTATCAATGATAAATGTTATGACTGTTAATATATATATGGAATAAAACGAAAAACTCTATATCGGTCTGCCCCCCCCCCGTAGGAAAAAATCCTGCGGGCGTTAGTGATTATGATGTTGCCTAGTTACTGTATTATATTATTCTATACACGGAATAAATAGTTATGTGTTTTATATAACAATAAGAACCTTATCTACATTTATTACGGCCCTTGCTTTAAGACAACGAAACATATTCATGTTCAGCTTAATCAGTTTCCATTCTCAAATAATTACAATGAGGCGAATGAAATAATTCAAGCCCCAACATGTCGTAGTAAATACCTGAAGAGTAACAGCGCTAGTAGCAGTTGTTAGCAGTTTTTAACTTAACATATAAGACAATAAATTGAAAAACTGAGAATACAAATCTTTTCAGAGATGACAGTGCACTGATGCTTTAAATCTATGCTCTTACTCCCTATACCTACGTTATTTGCCTAGTCAAAATAAAAACTCTTCAAAATTAATCAAAATTTCTTATGCAACCATCCCTTCCTTAGAGTACTGCGGTGTCACATACAAGTCACGGCGATGTAAAGGCACTTATTCAATAATAAAGCCAGTCAATAACATTTAAATTTTGAATACTTGGCAATAAGAGGAACACCAACATCTACAATGGGTCCTAGAAAACGTTTACAGAATTTTGTTATTTGATAATTCAAAAATTTAAAAGGGAACATAAACATATGAAGGTAATAAACCTCTGTACATACCTATATAACGTGTTAAATACTTATCAGAGGGGTCAATAACCTCCGAAATTTGATTTTTGGTAGTTCTTTACCCATGAAAGGGAACAAGGTGGACCATCCAAATTTATAGTGATACATATTGAAGACCTGTACTATGATACCAAATGCTTATATTAAACAATTTCTAAAACCGAGTGGATGAGCCAAGATACCTCATCCCAATTTTTAAAGGGTGCATCAATGTACCCATGTCTTATGATAGGAAATGAACCTTTATACATGACCATATAACCATATACGGTAATAGAACCTCATCAAAGGGGAGAAATTGGGCCAAAAACCAAACACGTGGTACAACATATTGCTTATGTTTATATTTTGGCAATTTTTTTTTACCCATGAAACGGAACAATGTGGACCACCCAAATTTATCATGATACATGTTGAGGTCCTGTACTATAATACCGAATGCTTAAACTGGAAAATTTCAAAAATTTAAAG
This sequence comes from Thermobia domestica, assembly GCF_964235325.1. NCBI lineage: Eukaryota > Metazoa > Arthropoda > Insecta > Zygentoma > Lepismatidae > Thermobia > Thermobia domestica. The sequence goes on from NW_027656464.1 coordinate 28,931, forward strand.
GGGTGACTCAATGTAGCTATGTTTCATGATAGAGAATGGACACCTATACATGATCATATAATCATATAAGGTAATAGGACCTCATCCAAGGGAATAAATTGGGCCAAAACCAAACACGTGGTTGTACTAAAATTTGGCAATTTTGTACCCATAAAAGGAAACGAGGTGGACCACCCAAATTTATAGCGATCTATATTAGGATTCTATACTATAATACCAAATATATAAAATTGGCAATTTCCAAAATTAAAGGGGTGGGCCTAGGTACTCCTCCCAAAAATTTTAAAGGGATGCACAAATGTATCTATGTCTTATAATAGGAAATGGACCAATATACATGACCATATAACCATATAAGGTAATAGGACCTCATCCAAGGGGATAAATTGAGCCAAAACCAAACATGTGGTTGTACTAAAATTTGGCAATTTCGTACCCATGAAAGGAAACGAGGTGAACCACCCAAATCTTTAGTAATCTATAGTAGGGTCTTATACTATAATACCAAATATATAAAATGGGCGATTTCCAAAATTGAAGGGGTGGGCCAAAGTACCCCTCCCAAATTTTTAAAGGGGTGCAAAAATTTACCTATGTCTTATGATAAGAAATGGACACCTGTATACGCCCATATAACTATATAAGGTAATAGGACCTCATCCAAGGTGATAAAATGAGCCAAAATACCAAACACGTGGTTGTAATAAAATTTGGTAATTTTTTGCCCCTAAAAGGAAACGAGGTGGACCGCCCAAATTTATAGTAATATATATGAGGATAATATACTATTATACCAAATGTTTAAATTGGGCAATTTCTAAAATTTAAGGGGTGGGCCAAGGTACCTCTCCCAAATTTTAAAGGGGGGCACGGTGGCTCAGTGGTAGAGCGTTCACCTCCGGTGCTTGGGGTCCCTGGTTCGATCCCAGCTCGCGCCGTGTGAACTTTGTGGTGGACAAACACCGTGCTCGTGGGTTTTCTCGGGGTTCTCCCGTTTTCTCCCACTATCTTCATTCCACCATTTTCATTCATTTCTCATTATCACCGTCTGCTTTAGCCTAACCGGCATAATCGTGGGACGTTAAACTTAAAGATTTCATTTCGTTTCATTTCCCAAATTTTTAAAGGGGTGCACAAATGTACCTATGTCTTATGATAGGGAATAGACCCCTATACATAACCATATAACCATATAAGGTAATATGACCTCATCCAAGAGGATAAATTGGGCCAAAAGACCAAACACGTGGTACAACGTATTGCTTACGTTTATATTTTGGCAATTTTGTACCCCTAAAAGGGGACGAGGTGTACCACCCAAATTTATCATAATACATGTTAGGGTCCAGTACTATAATACCAAATGTTTAAATTGGACAATTTCCAAAATTTAAGGGGTGGGCCAAGGTAAACCTCCCAAAATTTTCAAGGGGTGCATTAATATACCCATGTCTTATAAAAGGTAATGGATCCCTGTATACGCCCGTATAACCATATAGGATAATAACACCACATTAAAGGAGATAAATTAGGTCAAAAACCTCCGAAATTTCAATTTTTGGCAATTTTTTACCCATGAAAAGACCCCCAATACTAATAGAGGTACATACTGTGGTCTTACGCTACCATACCAAATTTTTAGATTTGGCAATTTCCAAAATTTAAGGGGGGTGGTCTTATGTACCCTCGCCAAAATTGGGCCATGGCACCCCTGCCAAAATTTAGAGGGGGTGGGCCAAGGAACCCCTAGGTCATTGACCCCGGGTCAAGGTCATTGACCTTTGACCTATGACGTCACAAAGGTTGGGGTCAAAGTCCAAAGTTAGATCAGGTCACGCCCTTACTACTTACCTTTTATAAAAGATATCTTAAAAATTTATTTTATACCATTCAATCCTTTTTATATAATATTGATAGCAAGGTGCCCACACTATATATCCGCATTCTAACTTACTTCTTAGAAAGCTACTATACAGACTACATATTCTTTTTATATTACTGAAATCAACCGTATTTCTGTTTACAGATCCCAATGTTCTGAATGTATTATTAATTACAGATCCAATATGATATTCATACGTAAGACGGCAACTTAGTCATACCTAAATCTTTTGCATTATTCTCTCTTCGTAGTATTTCGTCATTCATTCTGTATTCATACTTATATGTAACTAACTTTCTAGAAAATGACATGACATTTCCTTACATTGAAAAACAGTCTATTTTCTATACTCCACATGTAACAGTTATTTAAGTCAGCCTGCAAGTCTAAAGCATCATTCATTTTGTTGACTACTATATTTATTTTAAAGTCATCTGCAAACAGCAAACAATTAAATGACTTAATTCTTTGTGGCAAATCATTTATAAAGAACATAGAAAGAATGGTCCTAAATTGGAACCTTGTGAAACACCTGATAAAACTTCATACCATATTGAATCTACCTGACAATAGGAAATATACTGCTTTCGACCTGATACATAGGATATGATTAACTTCAACAAACTATTAGAAAAAACATAGACAGCTACTTTTTTCATCAGGACAGAGTGATCAAGTTTGTCAAAAGCTTTAACAAAATCTGTGTAAATTACATTAACTGAATTCCCGCTATTAATTGCATCAGATGCAAACTGCGTCAACGTGGCTAAGTTTGATACTGTCGATCTTCTAGGACAAAAGCCATGCTGAACTTCAGAAATATTGGATTGTACATGATTGTATATTTTTTGTACAAAATCTGTTCAAATATTTTAGAAGGTACTGAAATTAATGATATTGGTTTGTAATTCTCTATTACATCAGGATTTCCTGAATTATGAATAGAGCAAACGTTATTCAATTTCCATTTGTCAGTAAATATATGAGTTTTTAAGATAGATTTATATATATAGCACAGGGGTTTCAATATTAAATAACGACATCTTTTATATATTGAAGTATTTGATCAGGTCCACTGGATTTACTTGATTTTAACCTCATTATAGATTCCTTACATTCGTCTTCATAGATGGTATCTATATTTAAACAATTAGATACTTCTAACCATACTGTGCTTGGAATTTCATATAATGGAGGTTCTGCAGCATACACAATTTTAAAATAGTGTGTAAAACTATCAGCTATTTCCCGTGTAGACAATAATTGTGTACCACAATATGTCATAGTATTGATATTTCGATTATTAACTTTTTTATGTTTAACGTAATTCCAAAAATAATTAGGATTATTATTATTTTCGAGATTGTATACATATATATAAATTATATGCCTTATTTATCATATTCTTCAACTTATCACGCAACTCTATAAACACAATTTTATTATACTTAGAATACTTTTCCTCTTTCTGTAATATTCCTCCTGGTTTAAAGTTTTAAATGTATCAGCGGAGAAACAAGTGGGAAATGATCTTTTCTTCTGGAACTTTCTTTTAGGAACATTTTTCTCAATAACGCCGTTAAGCATCCTATAAAAATAATCCAATGCTTCGTTCGGATCTTTAAAATTATTATTGTCATTCCAACTAACTTTCCGCAGATCATGATAAAACTCAAAACCTCTGCTTTAGAATAGTTATATACTGTACTCGAAGTACACCTAGCACGAGATGGTCTAACAATTATTGATTTCGGATCAACAGAGCCAGGTGATATAAATCTTCAGCTACAAAAGAATCTGAAATTCTGTTTGCTTTCGTATTTTCACTGAGGATTGTTATTACTAAATCTAATATTTTACTATATCGATTCTTAATATTGTTTATATATTCAACGTTGTTCAATAACATAAAATTAGCAAGAGAGGAATATATCATACCACCCTGTAACAAATCATAATTTTAAACCGTTATCAAAGATAAATTAAAAGCACTAATAAGAATAATATTATAATGATGTGATTTAATAATTTCCTCGACCTTTGACAGTAAATTATAATATGTTACCGTTTTAGAGTTAGGTGGAAAATAAACAGCAATTATTAGATACGTGTGATTTTCTACTATAATTTTAAGACAGACTACTTCTATATTTTCTATGTTGATATCAATCATATCTGTATGAAAATGGTTTAATACGTCTATCAAAACACCACCTCCTTTTTTGTTATTTCTATCTTGACTAAATATACTATACATATTATCTAAAATTTCATTACCATTACACTTGGCTTTAACCAAGTCTCAGTAATAATTATGATATTAAAATTAGCAGCTAGAGCACTTGCGTACAATTCACTTAATTTAGTATTTAATCCTCTCGTATTTTGGCAGTAACATGAAATACATTTACTCTTAACACTCATAATGCTTAGTTTAGATTCCTAACGTCCTCCAGTGCTCTAAATGAATATACAATTGTATCTTCAGCATTTTTCTTAAGCTTAATATTTCCTGTTAATATATCCTTAATTTATACGATAAAGGTACATGTGGAAATATCACTTCTTTGTGGAGAAGAAACAAAAGTTTTTTGCTGCGTAACGGAGGTTACATTTTTTGGGAACAGGTTTAACTCTTCGTACTTTACCAATCAGAATTTTGGTTCCTGGTAGCATCGGAACTATTGCTATTCGAGTTTTCTGTTTACTAAAATATAAAACTATGAACTGAAAGAACGGTTGTGAGGAGAAAAAATAAGATTTGATTTGTTTCTGATATGGTGGTTGTGTAACGGAGGTTACAAGTAATTTGAGATCAGTGACTAAGCTACTACTGAGAAGGGGCGTAAATAAGGGCCCCGCAGACCCAGCATTGCGGGGGGAAAGCCATCAGGAGGCTCCCAAATCGTGAAGTGGGACGTATAGAAGGGGTCCCACTCCACGCTGTCTGCAGGTTGGCCCCCAAACATTTAGTTACGCCACTGCTCTTGAAGTATTATATCGTAATATAACTCGGTTTATGTTACTACTATAATTATTTACATAACACACACAACTGTAAGCAGTCTATATATTTTGCGTTCAAGAGACCGCAGTATTGTATGTACACAAGCAAATGTGCATTCACACTTCCATTTCCATATCCTGAATCGTTAGACAACCAACAATACTGATAAGATTTGTTGGTTGAGAACTATACAAGGCGTTCTACAAGTGTTCTAGTTTGTTTGAAATATGTCAGTGTAGCAAACAACAAAATAATAGAAAAATAACCATGCCTCTGCAACGAAAAAATCAAAGACACCGTTTAGTATCTACAGTGTTTGATATCATGAGAGAGTTAAAGATAAATTTTATTTAATCTTAGATATACCAAGGAAAAATCAATGGTGGTCAAACATTCATTTTATTTCACAGATTACAGTATTTTGCAAAATCTCTGAATGTTTTACATTATTTGTTTCAACGCTACCTTCACTTTTATTAGTTATCAGCTTTAATATGTCTGCTAAAATTTTATTTAAAAATGACAGATCGAGATGATTTAACTCTCAACTTTGTTTCTCGAGAATACTTTTTTTTATCAGCAAAACCATCGTAGTCTTTAGTTTTATTAAATGTACATAGCAAAAAAAGAGGTGTTGAAATAACACAAAATGACTACCACTTTAGCGTGTTACTTGTGTGTCAATTCAACACCAGCCATATCGCCTTCCGAGCATATCAGAAATACCTAGTTACTGGCTGTAAATATTTGCATTGTTTCTATTGTTTGGTATGAGCAAACTTTGCGAAACATATTTTGCATTTATGGCCAGTAAATATTAACATTCTATGTTTTCTGTAATCGGTCACAATAATATTGTTGTAAACCTGTGAATCATCTGACAACAGTTAGGCAAACTACTAACACTGTTTCCTGATAAAGTCTATAAACATGGAAGCTAGAGATATTAAGCGAGAGCTGATGCTTATAAGACTTTGGCTATATCTTAGAACGTAATCCACAATATTTTGTCTTTGACTACACAAGACAAGGCCGGATTTAGGCATGGGCCCGGGACCAGAGCGGAAATTGTGAGGGGCGGCAGTGTTTAAAAAAAGTAAAAAACGACAAAACTATTGAAAATACATACTTGAGCAACAACTCAATAAAATAAGCTAAATCAGTTTTTCTTAATGGCCGTGACTACGATAATATAGTAGCAGATTAGTCGTGGCAAATATTGTCACCAGTCAGTTGGTTATTATAGTGGTTTGATCAGTTGTCGGTGAATATGCTGAAAAGGGTAGCAGTAGGCAGCTCCACACTCGTACTTTCAGAAGAAATCACCACAACAGCGACTTCTCTGCAGGAAGTGTATGCTGCTGACATCGAGGAATCTTCATTTGCTGTTGAGTGCCTTCATTTAAAAGCACTTTTAGCTCAAGAGAAGTTGGGAAGTGCTGAAGAAATGCCACTATCGCAACTTAACCGATTTCTCATATCGAAAAATCTTCAGAACTTGTATCCTAACATAAATATTTGCCTTGAAGTGTTTTTATGTACAGAACAACTAACTGTGCGGTGGAAAGATCATTTTCCACACTGTTAAGAATCAAAAACTACTTGAGATCTACTGTTTCTCAGAAGAGATTGATTCATCTAGCTTTTTAGCCATCGAAAAGGACTGTTAAACTTGATTTTAACGACGTTAATAATGATTTTGCCAATCTCAAAGCAAGATGTAAACAGTTTGGACACACGAAAGTTTCAGAAACGTAATTTTGTAATTTTATAGGTACAATAATGTAACTCTTTTAAGATTGTTTTATATTTTTACTGTGTTTTACACCATGTAATGTTGAATAGGTTACGCAAAAGCCAGAATGAATGTACTCCAAATACTGGCCAGATATATGGATTAAAATATATTACATAAAATGTAATAAGAAATTAGAACAGTAATAACTAGTAATAGTAATAATTATAATTTAGTAGCAAACGTAAATGTAATATTTTAAGAAACTAATCCAGGAGAATGGACGTTTTGGAGAACGATTTCGCTAGAGCCCATGGACGTAAAACAAGGAAATCCGGTTCTGAGTAAGACCCGCATGAAAAGAAATTAGTTTTATCGAAAACTGTTGAATATATTTGAAAAGTTGGAAACAGTATTTGTGGCATTGTTTTAATTCTTTACATTGGAAAGATTGCATGCTGTAGTAAAAGCTTTAGTCAGTTGATAATTAACTTGTTCATGATTTTGGAGGTCTAGCAATCTCTCATTCAGCTAGTTAACACCAGTAAATCTGATTCTGATACATTTGTTGCGAAAGCAATGGAAATCTCATGTAAAAATTTATATTCAAAGGAAACCAAAGAAGAAGACATTCTGTGTTGACAAAAGAAGACGAAGAACGAATAATCATGACAACAAAAAGCTGTAGGATGTCTCAAAAGTCTCCTGACATAGGGTAACTGTTATTATCAGAGTTACAGCAAAATGTAAGAGGGAAAACCGTCTCCAAATGTGTTTTCAATCTAAAATGAAGGCATTTTTTTTAAATTAGACGAGCCGTTTGGGCTGTACACTCTTTATGCAAGGAATGCTACATGAAAATACAAGGTTGCCATTTACCTCGACCCAAATCATAAGTGATAAAAATTACTGTGGGGATTGGCGATCGACACGTTAGCGTAAAAGCCAGTAACTTCATTCACTTACGTTGTGGGTCCAGGTAAATAGCAGCGCATTTTCATTTAATATTGGGCGCATAAAAGTGTACAACCTAAACGGCTCGTCCGATTAAAAAAAAAACATCCATTTTAGATTGAAAGCATCATATTTGGAGACGGTTTCCCCTCTTATATTTTGTTGTAACTCTGATGATAACAGTTTCTCTATGTCAGGAGACTTTTGAGTTGAGCTGATTTTGAGTTTGACGTCCCTTTCAGCAGCGATAATATATAAGACGTGGACCTACTGATTAACGTGGAATCCGAACCACATGAGCTCCCGCCGAGATAGGAGACTTTTGAGACTATATATATATATATATATATATATATATATATATATATATATATATATATATATATATATATATAATGTGTTTCAGAGCAACACTTACAAAGTTTGGGAGGTGATTCCTGACATCAAGATAAAACGAAAAGTATAGACCAATCTGGATGAACAAATACTTTCTTTCTGAGTTATAGGCTGCAGAAAACATGAAAAAATGAAGTTTAAATGTCCAAACTCCAATGCTATGGGACCTACCGCAGTCGGGTCAAGACTTTATTTAGGAACTGAGGTGTCCCCTATCCAAATATCCATGTTTCAGAATCATACGGTATTTTCGCAACAAATCTCATAGAGGTAGTTGGTGAGTACTTCAAATTATATGCGCGTAGACAAACTTCCTCAATAAAAATCATTGCGTGAGTATCTTAGGATTCTGAAACATCGATTTTTCGGTAGCGCACATATCAGTTCCTACTTGAAGTTTTGACCCCAGTACGGTAGATCCCATATTATTGAAGCTATGGACTTTTAAATTTTGTTTTCGGCAGCCTGTAACTCCGAAAGAAAGCATTTGTGCACCCAGGTTGGTCTATACTTTTCGTCTTGTTTTGGTGTCAGGAATCATCTCCGAAACGTTGTCGGTGTTGTTTTGAAACACCCTGTGTATATTATCCATTCCATTTGTGACGGAGGTTACACTTTTACTTCTGCAAAGTAATATATTATGCAAATAAAACTTGTGCTGTCCGTGTTATTATTGACCAAGACCAAAAAATGCATACCTATGCCACCATTTATTTCTTTATTATTTATATCAGACTGCAGGCCCCAACGAGTCTTGGGCTCACTTTAAGGGGCAATACAGTTACATTGCTTATACATATTGAAATACAAAATTAAATTGCTTATACATAATAGATATACATAAAAGAGAATAAAAGTAAGGCAATATCTGTTGAGTTTATCCTTCCATTTACTTGCTACTTTTTTTAATGCTGTTCCTTGTATAATTACACTTCATATTCATAGTTTTTGCCATAATAGGTCTCTTATCCGTTTTTGGGATAAAGATTTTGATTTCAACTGTTTGTATTCAGTTGGAATTTCATTGAAGGATTTTATGAGATAGCTCTTAACCCCTCCTGTTCCGTATGTTTTTTCAAGAATAAGATTCCGCATGTATTTGTTCTTTATGTCTTGTCTCATAATTATGAAAGTGCCTATTTTTATTTACTATTATATTATGATGTATATTATTATTCATAACATTAAACATATAATACATAGCTAATTCTTTAGCTAAATAATCTATTGGTAATATTTTAGACGTGCTATAGGTATTTACATTTGGGTTTAAGCGTGGCAGATTGTAGAGAGTACGTAATGCCCTATTCTGCAAAATTTGTAGTGGATGCAGTGCACTTTTGTTCGAACGTCCCCATAATATGTTCATGTAAGTTAGATGAGAGTGTACATAAGCAAGGTACATATTTTTTTAAGGTTCGGCGATAATGTATTTAGCAATCTATTAAGCACCCGTATTATTGGTAAGATTTTTTTTTACACAAAAGTGCTATGTGTGGTCCCCATTCAAGATGCTGATTAATTATTATTCATAGGTATTTAGTTTCATTGACTCTTCTTATTTGTTGACATTGCAAATAAATATTTATATTATGATCTACATGGATATCTGTTTTCTTATAGAAACTTATATATACGGTTTTTTCTACATTTAGTGAAGGTTTATTACAATTCAAGCAATCTTGCAGTAGATTTAAATCCTGCTGTATTATATTTTCTAATGTATTTTTATTTTCCGCTGTGTATGATACATACACATCGTCAGCGAATAATACTAACGTACCATTTAGTTTGATATTTGCTACATCATTTATATATATTAAAAATAGAAGAGACCCCAAACAGGAACCTTGTGGTACCCCACATGTAATGTCTGCACTTGTGAATCTGTTTACCTTAACATATTGCTTTCGTCCATCTAAATAACTTTTAAACCATTGCAATGCAAGCCCTCTAATTCCTAAATTACTAAGTTTGTTAAGCAGAATGTCATAGTTAACTGTGTCAAAGGCTTTGCGAAGGTCAATAAACAATCCTGCTGATGCCCGTCCTTTACCTAAAGCCTCTTCTATCTTAATACTAATGTCTAAAACTGCTGATTGTGTTGAGGAAGCTTCCCTAAACCCATACTGGTGTTCGTAAAAGAAATTGACAGATTTTAAGCAATTTTCTAATCTAAATTTTACGCTGTTTTCAATTATTTTTGAGAGCACAGGCAAAATTGATATAGGTCTATAGTTATTTAGTTCTTCAACGTTTCCGTTTTTATGAACTGGAAGCACTTTAGCAATTTGCAATTAGTGGGCATTGTTCCCGAGGTGAATGAATGATTTACAAGATGAGCAATGCTTATGCTTAATTGATCCTTGTAATTAATCATAAATTTATTGTTTATTTTGTCGTTAGATTCACTATATTTCGGTTTCAACATTCCTATTATCTTCCAAATTTCGTAGGCTGTGACTGGGCTTAGGAAAAACGAATTGTTATTTATTGGCTCTTTCATATATTTAATAGGACTTGAATCAGAGATGGAGTGGGTCAAGTGGGTCAAGTTTTCTGAGTGGGTCAGTGGGTCGTGGGTCAACAGCACGTGACCCACTCTGACCCACCACCCACCGTGACCCACTGCGACCCACCACCCACCGTGACCCACTGTGACCCACCACCCACCATGACCCACTGTGACCCACCACCCACCGTGACCCACTGCGACCCACTACCCACCGTGACCCACTGCGATCCACCGACAATATGATCTACCGACCCTCTCTGCTCACTGCATTGTAGACAGTAGCTTCTGAAGACTGGTAAATTTGTCTCCGTTTTACTTTCAAGACCTTCATTTCCCTTCCTTTTCCACTTGTTTCTGTCTACTTACCTGAGGTGAGTATATCTAACCAAGTGAAAAAAGAACTTCAAGCTCTTTTGGATATTGATATTTTTAATAGTAATAATAGCAATAGGACTTACACTACAACTTGGCTTTCGAGGCCTTTGAATTTTTAGAGCTAACTACTGGAAAAAATACATTTTTGAATCACTGTAATATATAAAAAATTGAATGTAACTATGTGTGCCTGATCATCACGGTCAAATTGCAAAGTCAAATGAAATTACTTTCGGTATATAGTTCGGCCTTAATCCAAATTGGGATGTTATATTGCTTTTATTATAATGCATAATATCCTAAGGAGGCAGTGAGGATCCAAATTTTTGCGAAAAGAAAATGAGTATCTCGCAAGCCGTTAAACTTACGGAGCTGAAGTTCAGTGTATTAACTCTTTATTTAAAATAAACAGAATGTGTCCTAGCATCTTTTTAAATTCTCCTTTATGTGGGGGAGGGGCACTTTCTATATATGGAAAATTGGTAGTGAGTTGGTTTGTAAAAATTAGGGATGGGCACGAGCGAGTTCGAGCGAGTTTTCTTTGAAACTTGATTCGACTCGAAACAGACATGTTTGAACTCGACTCTAGAACTCGGCTCGAAAAATTTCCTCCAACTCGACTCGAATTTGGTTCGAGTTTCGAGTCGAGTCCAGCCAAAACGAGCCAAATCGAGCCTAATTGTGTGTGTAGTTCAAGTACTCTCTTCAAGTATCATACATACACAATACAATTATTATCAATGACACTTATTATTATTATTATTATTATTATTAATTTCAGCACGCAAAGTGTCACACGTAAATATTTCGTGAAAGCAGAGAAATGAACTTGTTTTTCCGATTGCCTTTGTAAATAGCTGTGCGATTCTTCCTGTTATTTGAGGAGTGTCTGCAAATTTTGACTACCATAGCTTTGCTCAAGTAAATGACACACTGCCGCAGAAAAGTAATATTGTTCTTCTCCTATTTTTATTGCTTACTATAAAAAAGGAAAGAGCTTAAAACTATTCAGTAAAGAAAAGTCTGAACCTCTGTAGGGAGGGACCTCTGATTACAGATTCCGTTTGGTGGTAACTTGTTTACTTGCAGAGTTGCAGGGCTGTTGAACAATAAACCACACGTGTTCAGTTGCAGTCCAGTCTAAATCTGTAAGAACGTTTGCCTCCAATGAATAAGATAAAAGAGAATTTCCGGCCATACAAAATATGAAGAAACGAAGTCAGCACTTTATTTACCATGATATGTGGGAGGCGCGGTAGCTCAGTAGTAGAGCGTTCACCTCCGGTGCTTGGGGTCCCTGGTTCGATCCCAGCTCGCGCCGTGTGGACTTTGTGGTGGACAAACCCGTGCTCCTGGGTTTTCTCGGGATTCTCCCGTTTCCTCCCACTTTCTTCGTCCCACCATTTCACTCATCTCTCATCATCACCGTCTCCTTTAGCCTAACCGGCAAAACCGTGGGACATAAATTTTAAATATTTCATTTCGTTTTTACCACGATATGAGAGGATTTAGCGAACATCATGATAATTGTCACTTCTGGTAAAATTAAGTTATTAGGTGGACTGGATTGGTATTAAACCACAAGGGAAACTTGTTTGGTATGTGTCATTGTATCGAATTGCATAGGAATGATGAACTTTCTTTTCATACTTACTCGAAAGTCAGAGAATGTGGCATACAATTATATTTCCACGAGCTGCCCATATTATACAAATAACAACATTGTTATCAGGAATAGGCTTTTTATAATATTGGTAATAATAATAATAATAATAATAATATGTAGAAACTAGATGACGATTATTCTTCTCGCAAGAAATTCTAAATATGAGGAATTTAAAAATACCATAGGAAAATTATAAAGCTAAAGACAATATAGGAATATTACGAAAGAGTATTATGAAGATAATTTAAAGTTAAGTATGATTTCTTTTGTCACTATAATTCTTTATAATGATGATACTAACAGAAAAACAGACTAATAAAGCAATATGTTAATACTGAAAAATTAGTAATTTCTCCATATAGCCTATGATAAGATATTAAGAAAAGTGATCAATTTTGAATTATCCCTTTTATTAATCATTCATAATGGGAGCCATTTCAACACAGCTATACACAGTCACATATACAGTATAAAGACAAGGAGATTTAATGTTGTTAATTATGGTTGCAGGGGTTATTCGAGATATATATATATGATAAAATATTGGAAAATATGGTAAATTTTACGTATTAATTAATTAATTACGAGTATTCATAACGTGAGAGCTGCTTCAACACGGCTATAGCACAAAGTTCTATACCAGGAGATAAATTGATACCCACATCAATTTGATTAAAGATGGGTTACATGAGACACATCATGTATAGGCCTATATCAATCTTAGAATACCCCGGCAACCCTGTTATTTTTCTATTCTGGAGTTAGCAGTTATCTGAATCACCGCGGTGCTCCGCCCCGGTTTAGGGTTGTCAACGGATCGAGTGGCTCGGCTCACAGCTCATCTACTATCGATCCGAACCGAGAAATGAATCGAGTCAACACCTCACCTAACCGAGACGGCAAAAACCGATGGCTCACCTGAGCCGATCCGAACCGATTCGGTGGCTCATCCCGAACGAGTCGGCTCAGGCCATCGGCTCAATTGAGCCGAGCCGATAGCTCATCCCAACCGAGCCGGCTCGAGCTGTTTGCTCAGTTGAACCGAACCGAGCCCGTTGACATCACTAACCGGGTTGGGTTTCTGCTTAGGTTCAGAAATACGACCGTGCAGGTCTCATCCTTGATGGTAAAAACTACAGTATATACATATATTGGTGCTCACGACATTTGAGGCTGTCCTTTTACTTAAAAAAAATAATCTATTGTGGTCTCGTTATCGAGACGAGATGAGATGCAAGCAGTGTCCCCTGTCGTGAGCAACACTAAAAGTGTTCCACAGTACGGCTTACATTTCTCATGGCTTTCGCTTTCCAGTTTAATCAGGCCATGATTTCAAATCGAGCTAAAACGAGCTAAACGAGCGAGCCATGTATCAAACTCGACTCGACTCGAAACTCGATCTCAAAAACAGTAACTCGGCTCGAAAGTCGACTCGAGAAAACTACCTTTTACACGGCTCGAAACTCGACTCGAATTCGAGTCGAGTTTCAGCTCGACTCGTGCCCATCCCTAGTAAAAATGATCGAAAACGATCGATGTTATTTAAGAAAAAAAAATCAGAAACAAAAAATACAGTGCTTGGCTTCATATATCCATTGCTTTCTGCTATAATAATTGCTGAAGCTTGTGTTTATTATATGGAGCGCTTACAGCACAGGGAATCAACCCATAAAGTTGTGAGAAAATTATGCATAAAATTTGTACTGTAAGCTTAATTACACGGAAATTTTAAGTTTGGATTGTATGCATAATTGTATGGAAAATTTTACACTTTTTTTCCCTTTACGTTGGTCTACTTACTTTGATTTGGAACTTCCAAATTTCATCCTTTTTTCCACTGAAAAGTATTGATAATTCAACAAGGAAATAATTATATTATAATAATTTAATTGAAATTCATCGTAATTTGGCACATGGCAAACAGCAGTGTGGTAATTGAAGGGGAAGAGGGAGGGAAATTCCCCTCTGAACACTTTCCAGGAACCTCGTTCCCTTTCGCTTTCTAGACGGGGGAGGAAACTTGGTAATGGTATCAAACCTTTATGTGTAATTACAAAAATTAAATTTATAAACAAATAAGAAATCATCAGTTTATCAGGCTTTAATTGATAATTTATTCACAAAATTCCCTATGAAAGGCGTGGTAGATGAAGTTTCTGTTCTACATGGGTCGACATTGCCAACTGACATGGTCGATATGGAAAAGATGTTGTATGGTGATAGAGAGATGATACTTCTTGCTGAGTATTTCAAACCTGACCAAGAAAAATCTTTATCAGACTTAAGTCTAACAAGTAGATTGTCGATGAGAAGTTGCAGAAATCGGGTAGAAGTATTATCAATTTCCACGACAGAGTGCAAACTGGGATTTCCCCTTATGAATTTACAGATGACTGATATTAGAAATAGACTAAGTGCTCAAACATTGTCTAACTTGTTGCTCATCAATGTTAATGGCCCACCGTTAGACAAGCTCGAAATAGACGAGCTAGTTATTTCTTAGCTGAAGGATGGACATCATTCCGCTGCGGACGATTTACCACGAAAAAGTTACCAACAGGAAATAAATCCGATTTCAGATTTGTTTTAAGGTGGAAAATTACGAGTTACGGAAAATGTATACTTGTATTACTAATGGTTTATTTGTGTTATTCAACTTTGTACCTAATTTTTAGTAAGTCTCTTCTTTGCTTTAGGTAAACTACTTTGAATAAATATTCATAATAATTGCAATTATGCATATTTGTAACTTAAATTTAACGTGGTGTTTTAGTGATTACACAAATTACAATTATGAGCATGCTTTATGGAAATGCTCTCACATAGGGTACCTGAGCATCTTTATACCCTATGAACAACTGATTTTTCAAGTCTTTTGTGAGAAAAATACTGTGAACTGAGAAACCATAACCTTTTCCATATTGTACAGGGATATTTTCCTGCGAATAGAAGTTTCTTGTGGAATGCGTTCAGAAATTAACACTTGCAAGAATATTCTCTTAGTACAAGTATATTTTAGGCACACACTAATTTCCCCCCACCTCGAAGTGTTTCAATTTCTCACTGACAAACACTTTACCGTTTTATATCGTAAAAATCAGATCCACCGTTTAGGATTTAGGATTTGGATTTCTGGGCTTTCGGCATCTAAGGCCATTTAGCCCTTCACGATTTGAGGGATGACGTCCCTCGGCGAGCACACAATCCGGGGAAAGGGAAGGAATAAAGGATTGGGAAAGGAAGGAAGCGGCCTGGGACCTATAAGTTAGGTACCACCCCGGCATTTGCCTGGTGTGAATGAGGAAAACCCAGGAAAACCTCATTCAGAGTGGCTGGCCTGAAAAAGCTGTTACACTTTTTTCGACCGAGTGACCCCACCGGGAATCGAACCCGGGACCGCTCGCACCGAAGGCAGATCCACCGTTATTGTAACAGAGTGGTGCTTGAGCGATTGACTAGAAATTCAAACTCCGATTAGTGACAATTTCACAGTCTTGTTTTATTACAAGTGTAAACTCTTTAGTCAGTTCAGAAGAGGCCGTGGATCGTGTTCAGAGTTGATAACGATGGATTTTGGTGAGTCAGAGTAGGTCAAAGTGGATGAGAGTGGTTCATGGTGGGTGGTGGGTCACGGTGGGTCAGAGTGGGTCACGGTGGGTGGTGGGTCACGGTGGGTGGTGGGTCATAGTGGGTGGTGGATCAGTGGGTCGTGGGTCACGGTGGGTGGTGGGTCAGTGGGTCGTGGGTCAAGTTTTCATTGACCCACGCCAACTCTGACTTGAATCGTTAATACTTTTAGCAAGATTTGAACCTACAGTGACAAAGAAATCATTAAAAATACCTGGTACATGTTCCGGAGGATTTATTTTACCTTCCATTTTTATTGTGAAATGTTGTTTGTTAGGGAAATCGTTTGTATTTCTTACTAGCAGCGTTCACCCCGCTTCGCTGCGGTCACCCCGGAACGCAATAAACTTTGTTACTTAGATAATTTTTACTTTTTCGCTTTCAAATTGCAGTAAATGTTAACATTATAGCGCCTGTCATTTATGTTAACCCGCCGAGTGACCCGCTTCGCTGCGGTCACCCCGGAACGCAATAAACTTTGTTACTTAGATAATTTTTACTTTTTCGCTTTCAAATTGCAGTAAATGTTAACATTATAGCGCCTGTCATTTATGTTAACCCGCCGAGTGACACGGTCATGCGGGTTGCATATAAATACGTTTATTTTTATACCTATGATGAACTAACAAAGGATTTGTACGTTATGGAGACTTGAATGGTCAATTATCTCAAGACACTGGTAATTAAAAATTAAAGTGATATGATAAAAACCATCTAGGGTCCAAATCCTAATAACCCCCCAAAAATGAAAGAAATTGGTTCAGCCGTATTAGCGTGATGAGGGAACAAAGGATTTGTACGTTCTCTTTTATAACATAGATTACTTCATTCACGGTTCTCCAAAACGTTTTAGGATTGTCTAACGAATTATTAAATTTATTTTGGTAATATATGCTTTTGAGTTTTCTCTTTTCTTCTGTTACTTTATTTCTATAAAAGATATATTCTTCTTTTAATATTTCATTACCAGGATATCTCCTGGTTTTCGAAAAGAGAATATCTCGTCCATTGATTAATTCAAGTAATTCTTTACTGACCCAAGGTGCTACTGGTGTATAGTGTTTAGTGTTTGAGATTGTTTTTTTAACGCGAAGTGAAAGTTTTTATACCATTATTTATTTATTTATTATCTATTACAGAGCTATTGCTCCCTTTACAATAGGTGTTACAGATAAAGTTTACATTATTCTTATAATGGTAGACAGTAAAAAAAAACGAAACGCATTACAAAAGAAATAAGAAAAGAACAAACTTATAAAGAACGATAAAACAAAAAATAAATACAAGAAAAAATGCAAGCCGTATTTATTCTTATATAGCACTTCACATTTTTTAATGTTTGTAAGTTATAAATTTGTATGATGCAAATCGTATTGCAAATTAATAACTCATCATTGGTTACAAAACTACTGTCTTACTTGTTAATGTATCTTTTTTTTAATTATCTACTGTCCCACATTCATCGTAAAGTCGACCTCTAAGAGTTTCTCATTAATGGGTTGTTTTTTCTAGTTATCCTCATTATTGGTGAGTTTTGATGTACACTCATGTCCAAAATGATTGTCGCATATCTATAACTGTTTTCTTGTAAGAATATAATTTGACAATGATTTTGCAGGGTACTTTTAATACTGATACTATGTGTATAATCGGGAAATGTATATCTGTGGTAAATTTCATAGCAAAAGAATTATAAATACAAAAATTAGAACGAATAAAACAAAATGTTGCTAAATGGACAAGACATTTTTAATTTTCGTTTTATTGTTCTTATTTACTGCTCTTTTGACATGAAATTTGCTACATGCATATCTTTTCCAATTATACACATACTAACATGATAAGAAATACCGGGCGAATTCTTTATCAAATTATATTCCTACAACAACATATTTGAATACATGCGGCAATAATTTTGGACATAAGTGTTCAAGAGTGTTAGACTTAGAACAATGGAAAGGCAAACGTACGCGTAGACTATGCTTCCTAATAAAATTTAATGAATGTAAGAGTTCATTACTATCAACCAAGCCATTAACTATTTTGTATAAGAACATGCGATCAATTAATTCCCTCCTATCACACAAACTATCATAATTAAATTCCGTTAAAAGGGTTTTATAAGACATTCTCTCTCGATATGATCTTTACATAGTATTAAGGGCGTGACCTGATCTAACTTTGGACTTTGACCCCGACATTTGTGACGTCATAGGTCAAAGGTCAATGACCTTGGCCCGGAGTCAATGACCTAGGGGTACCTTGGCCCACCCCCTCTAAATTTTGGCAGGGGTACCATGGCCCACATCTTAAATTTTGGTAGGGGTACATAGGACCACCCCCTTAAATTTTGGAAATTGCTAAATCTAAAAATTTGGTATGGTAGCGTAGGACCACAGTATGTATTATCTGTCAGGAAAGTAAATGTACACTGAGAAAAAAAAATGTAGGTGGCATACTTAAAAACGTAGGTTACATTCGTAATTCCTGTAGTTTCTGGACTTAACGTACAACCGTATATAACATCCTGCAGCAAACGTAGAGCTGAAAAAGTATGTATTATACGTACTGTCTGCATAAGTGCAATGACGTCATTCGTGTGACGTCATCTGCAGTAACAAGTATATACGGAGGTGATATCTAGCTTTGTGACGTCAGGATCGTATGTAGCATGTCGGTTAATAATGACGACACTCACTGACCATGAGGACGGAGCATAATTTCAAGAAGTATGCAATATACGTTCTGTACATATGTATCTTGCGTTCAATCCCGAGACAGCATCTATATTGTACTTGTGCCCCGTACGTACGACTAGATACAGTATGCGTATTGTACGTATGTATTATACAGATTTTCCTTATGTCGCACACAGCTTGTCCCGATACAGCATACAGAATATCCGTATGCACCATACAGAGTGCACATATGTAGCTTACAGACTGTCTGCATGCAGCATATAGATTATACGTATGTCGCGTACAGGTTGGCCATATGTAATGTATGGATTGGATGTATGTAGCTTATAGATTGTCCATATGAAATATACGGATTTTACCTGTATCGCATACGTATTGCCTTGTAATATATGGATTGGACATATTCAGGATCTAGATTGTACGTGTAGTGCACCATTATTGAAGTGCTGCAACATACTGCAAAATGCATGGTACATTCTTACTGTAATGTTGTCGCATATTGTTTTTCTCTGTATGGAAACAAAAATAGTTTAAAATATGGTTGATCTCCTTTGTGCTAATAATAATAAAATTAACAATACTACACTTTTCAAATCTTAGTTTGGAGCAGTGAAACTGTCCAAAGAAATGTATTTATCTGCAGGGTGTCCTGTAAGTTTGGGCTTCCTGCTAATTCGCTGGAAAGCTACTGCAAAGCCAAGTGTTGAAAAGTGACACAAGCGTTAATTTTAAAATTATGGGCACAAAGAAGGTTAACCATATGTTAAACTATTTTCGTTTTCATACAGAGTAAATCAATATGTGATATATTACTGTAAGAATTTATCATATGGTTTGCAGTTAGTTAGTTGCAGCACTTCAATAATAATGCAAAATGCACAGCCATATACAATCCTATATTCAAACTGAAACAAGATTTACGTACAATCATTTATTAAGCTATCATCATCCATTGCTTGTACGATATAAAGATTATTTTACCTCATTCTTTTCCTTAATAGTATCTTCTTCTAAAGTGCAGTTGTTACCACAAGAGGCCTGAATAGAATTTTCCAGAAATAACTTCTCTGTATATTTTAATTAACAGGTATGTTTTTTTTAATGTCGCAATAATTAAAGGTATGCTGACAGCCGAAAACGTGTTCGCTCACAAGATGATTCCTACTCAGTACTCGCCATTAAAAATGCAACACCAAGAAGGAGACTGGGTAGCTGCACCACAGTTCCCAGGCAGATACCTAATAGTAAGTGCAGAATATTCTTAAACGTCCGCTGTATTCGCTGTGACAACGTGGTGACAGCGGAGGCGTTGTGCAGCCATCGACTAAACATATTTATCCTTCCCTGCTCTAGACATTCTGCAAATTTGGACTTTCCGGGATGCATCCTTCTTAGTGCAACATTTTAGGCAACGAGCAGTTTAACAGTCTCATACATTGCTTAAAGAAAGAGCAATGATTCTCAGAATTACTCAGAAGATATAGCTATATACAATAATTTAAAACGGTTATTTCAATCTTTGCAATTCAGAGCATGAAAAGAAGTATAGCTAAAGGAACACTGATTTTAGCCAGATAGTAACTAGTAAACTCAATCACACTCAGTACCATTAGTTGCTTGGTGTTATCCGTAAGTCAGAGATCATGGTATCTCATTTCGTGTAGATTTTTGCATTTATTTAATGCTAAAAATGTATTTTATCGCTAATTGAACCCAGTACCATACATATACCGACAGGACGTACCTTAGTCACAAGGTGACATGAGTGAAACACTAAACAATTCGATTGACACCTGCGGCCTTGTCAACCCTAGAGAAAGTTACAAAGTGATTAAGTAAATACGGAACATAGTTCATACAAAGTATAGCGATGTATGAAGTCTCTGTTTCATATGACGTGGATAAAGGATACATCTGAAATATCAACAAAGAAATATATAATGATTTCTCTGGATAATTTGGATTAGTCCAGAATTCGAACACATACGTTAGTAAGTCCAACTTTTTTTTAATACTTTTTTCTTCGGATTCCCAATAAAGTTGACTATTGAAAAGCTGAGTTATAGATTCTATATTAAAACAACACCTTCGCTAGACATGTTCAGTATAGACATTGCCTTACATACAGAACAATACATTAGTTCTTAATGCATGTCTGAAATAATAGTGCTTCGTATAGAATTTTACTTCATCCAATCGTAATAGCACAAAGATAAAAAATATTGCGAGGGATAATGTTCTTATTACAGAGAAAAAGAGTTGAAATGACTTAACACTAACAAACATTTTCTTTAAACAGAGATAATATTTTATTCTAATTTATGGAAGAAAGAAATAATTTGTATTACAGTATTTTTATTAGGGTTATATATTCGTACAAAAGAATGTGAATACAATTGGGTCTGTCTTCAGAAAGGACGTACTTTTAGCCACAACCTACACTGCTTTTCACTGTCTTCCAAGCAGAATTTTGGTTTTGTTTTGATGCACGAAATACCTGAAACAAAAATCAGAAAATATTAAATTCAGTGTGCTTAACTTGGTTGTACTTAACAATACAAAGTATCTTAACATTTTTGAGATTAAATGGACAAAATCTGTTCGGTCAGGTATGGACTTTTGGGTTGCACGTAGAAAAACTATGAAGTGTTTATTGATGCTGAACAACAACTCAAAATGTATTACTATTCAAAAGTAAGTGGGTACGCCAATGGTGTTCGGGGTACCATGGGGTACCTAATGTCTGTATTTTTTAGATATGTGGAAATGTATGTCTCTAAAATGTAGGAAACTGACATTTGTTTACCGAAAACCTCAAATCGGTAAGCCTTAGGGATATTGAGATATGGGAGAATAAAGAGCGACACCATAGAAGTGTGGGGTTTGCGTACCAGGTGGTGCAGTTTCGGAAACGTAATTACGAGGGCTTACAACAACCTCAAAAGTAGTTTCAATTAAATACACTACACACACGCCCTGATGGGGGTTTTCGGGTACCATGATATTCGCAGAACTCTCATTTCTAAATATTCTAAAATATGTCTTAATAACGTTTTAAAGAACGTTAGAGGTGTGTGTTTACCGAAACCGCAAGTCGGTACGCCTAACAGTTACCGAAATATGGTGAAATAAAAAGCGACACCATAGGTACGTGGAGCTTGCATATTAGACAGTACAATTTAGAAAATTAATTAAAATATGACTATCAAGATATTGTCAAATAAAGGGAGGATCCATACAGTTATGGGGTTTTCGTGTTAGGTGGTAAAATTTCCGAAACCGGTCATGGAAAGTTAATAAGCATCAGTAGCAATTTCGTCTTAAAATAATTAGGTATTTCCATGGAGTTTAAGAACATCATGGGGTCTACCAAGATTAAATTTTAAAAGCTTTGGAAAATATATTTTGACATTTGTAAAGAGTATTAGAAATATGTATTTACCTAAAACTTCCAGCTAGTACATCTAGCAGCTAGAGAGACACCATACAATAAAAGCGTATTAGATCTTGAAATTTCAGAAAACAATTATTGATCCTAACAAAAGTTAAATAAGATGGTACTTATATGGGTTAAGTGAGTACCTCAGACTCGTCAGTACAATTTCGATCGAAAGGTTAATTCAGCTCTAAATTTTCTTTGGACAATTCCAAGCGTTCATCGGGCTCTGGAATAAAATGAACATTTTTTGTCAATATCTAATATATCAAGCGAGATATAAGGAATTATGTATTTTATGACGTCGTAAAAATAGAGACCCACATGGATTTGTACTTTTGAGTATTTGCTGTAAGAAGAAGAAGTTTCAGAAAACAACCGTATATAACATAATAGACAATTAAATGGGCGAGGGCACGATGGCTTAGTGGTAGAGTGCTTACCTCTGGTGTATTGGGTTCTTGGTTCGATCCACGGCCAAGTCAGTTTGTAGTGGACATCGTATTCGTGGGTTTTCTCGGTGTACTCTCTTTCCTCCCACCTTTGCATTCCATCAATTCTGTCAACAACATTCAATTGCTTTAATCATAATCTCCCTGAGACTAAAATGCATAATCGTGGGTCGCTACACTGAAATATTTCCTTTTGTTTAATTTTAAAATTAAATAGGGAGTTAAGTATGATCGTATTTCTATGGGTTAAGTGAATACTCCAATAGTTTCTGCAAAAAAAGATTAGTTAAATACCCTACCACTAAGCTACTGTGTCCCCGCCCATTGAATTGTCTATTAAGGTATATACAGTAGTTTTCTGAATTTTTTCTTATAGGAAAGACCCAAAAGTGCAAATCCATAAAGATCTCTATTTTTACGTCATAAAATATATAATTCCTTATATCTTAGTTACTATCTTAGATATTGACAGCGAATTTTCATTCTTTTGCACAGCTCGATGAACCCTTGGAATTGCCTGAAGAAAACCTACGACTGAACTAATCTTTCGATCGAAATTGTACTGAGGTACTCATTTAACCCATAGAAGTACCATCTTATTTAATTTTGTTGCGACCAATAATTGTTTCCGAAATTTCAAGATCTCATAAGCTTTTATTTCACAGTGTTTCTCCAGATGTTAGATGTACTAGCTGGAAGTTTTGGGTAAACACATATTTCAAATGCTGTTTACAAATATCAGATTATATTTTCAAAAGCTTTTAAAATTTAATTTTGGTAGACTCCATGATGTTCTAACACCCCATGAAGATATCTAATTACTTTAAGATGAAATTGCTACTGGTGTTTATTAACTTTCCATGACCGATTTCGGAAATTTTAGCATCTAATATGAAAACCCCTTAACTGTGTTGGTCCTCTCTTTATTTGACAACATCTTGATAGCCCTTAGTCATATTTTAATTCAATTTCCGAATTGTAGCGTCAAGTATGCAAGCCCCACATACCTATAGTTTATTCCCCCCCCAAAAAAAATCAGTTCTTTACATTTTAGAGACATGTATTTCCATATATCTAAAATACAGAAATTAGGTACCGCATTGGAACCCCATTGGAGTACTCACTTACTTTTGCATAGCAAGGTAAAAACCCCAGTGGTTCTCACTTTAAGTTTGAGAACATACTATTTTGTCTCTTCTCTGAGCATCGTGAATCTGTCGGAGCTGTACCATAGTTGGAAAGACTCACTGATCCTTCCTATAATGACCATGTAGTCAGAATTCAAAAAGGATTGATTGATTGATTTTGAGTTTTACGTCCCGTTCAGCAGCGAGGCTATATGAGACGTGGACCTACTGATTAATGTGGAATCCGAACCACATGAGCTCCCGCAATTCAAAAAGGAGTAGCCGTTGAAGGAAAAACAATATTTTAAAATCCTTGCACCAGTAGTCGTCACCTTAAAATCATAATGTTCCAGTAGTAGTCAGGGTTTTCTACCAGTGTTCGTCACTCAAATAACTTGACATAATTTATTCAAAAACGCACTGTGTATCAGTTTAGGGTTAAGAATACAATATAAAGTAGTAAGCTTAATAACTTTGCATAACTTTTAGCACTCAAGAAAGAAAATAAAAACGTTTTTACATACTTTTTAAAGCAATTTCTGAAAAAAAATGTTAACTGAATTCAAAAGTTAACTGTATATCACTTCCACGTTAAGAGTACAATATTAAATACTATGTTTAATAACTATACGTCACTTTAAACTCTCAAGAATGAACATAAACGTTTTTACATACATTTTAAAAACAATCAGAGAAACAAAATAAGTTAACTGAATTCAAAATTTAATTATGCATCACCTTAAGCTTAAGAATACACTATAAAACGCTGAGATTAATAAAAAATGAAATCTTTAAGTTTAACGTCCCACAGTTATGCCGGTTAGGATAAGGAGACGGTGATAATGAGAAATGAGTGAAATGGTGGAATGAAGAAAGTGGGAGGAAACGGGAGAACCCCGAGAAAACCCACGAGCACGGTGTTTGTCCACCACAAAGTCCACACGGCGCGAGTTGGGATCGAACCAGGGACCCCAAGCACCGGAGGTGAACGCTCTACCACTGAGCCACCGCGCCCCCCTGAGATTAATAACAATGCATTACTGAAGAATGAAAACAAAAATGTTTTAGCTACCTATATTGTATTTACATGTTATTTCTCATTAACATTTTTTTTTGATAACTCATGAAAGTCTAGGGATGCGCAAGAGAAAAGATTTGAGATTGTCTCCTCTTGAAAAGGTGCCGCGAAAGTTATGTCTCGTCTCGAAAACTGGATCCGTTTCCATTGGAAGAGCTCTATCTTGTCTCGAATTTCGTAACAAAAATTCTGTCTCGTCTTGTCTCGTGCGCATCCCTAATCAGGTCCATAGCCAAAAACTTCATTTTGGAGGGGGTTCGATAGGGCTTTGGGATATCCGAATTTAGATATAGATAATCGATATCGACAAACTATCGAAACTTGTTCGAAATATCGAAAAATACAGCAATATTGAAATATAAACAATATCAAAAATCGAAGATATAGAAATATGAAAGAGATCAAAAATATGGATATATCGATCAAAAATGGATATATGATCTTGGAATACGATTTGGTGGAATAATGAGGGAGAAAAATAATCATTGATTAAATATTAAATTGAAAAGAAATAAGAGCCTGACGCTCAAGTACTTATCTATCCGGCACCCATCTTGATCCCCATAAAATATCATGAAGTGCTTGATTGATTCTAAACCCAATAATAGTAATAGTAATTTAACAATAAACACAGAATATATAATTTACGCACCTTGAAATGTAGAAATTAATGATTGTAATCCCCAGCTTTCCAATAGACCTTTGATTTCTCCAAATGAAGATTCGGATATCTTGTTTCTTCTCAAGCAATAATGGGTTACCAGGCACGTAGCCAAGGGGGGGGGTCCGGGGGGTCCGGACCCCCCCTTCGAGACCAGAAATGAAAAAATTAAGGAAGGATAAAACAAAATGAAATGACGAAAAGAAAGATCAGCGTTAAAAATTAAAAAGAAAACTACAGGAAGCTTCTGCTTCCTCTTTCTTATGAGGAGATTTGTATACTTGCAATATGGTAGCGAGGTAAGCGAGATATTCTGGAGGAGTCAGAGAATTTGAAATTTCTAGAAAAGTTATGGGATTCTCGGAATTCCTGCTACTAGTCAGGGAAACTTCAAGCTTTCGAAAGCATAATGGCGTTGTGTAACAGCGTGGACATTTTAAATCATAATTTTTCGTCATCGCATCCTTGCAGTATCAAACATGTTATTTCAAGGACAATTTTCTATTGCTCCTTTAACCTGTCATTTGGAACCGACAATAGTTGATGAAATAATAAAAACAAAAATTTATGTTGAAAGAAAGTTCTGTTAGCATTTGATTCAACAGAGAAAGGAACGTATATATTGTAAAACTAGTTGAACATACACATGCTTCGCCACAGGGGCAGTATTTGGAAGTCAACGCATGTGGGAGTATCACCATGGATCTCAGCGACTGCGAAAACTATGGATTTGATACTAATATCGGTCATTTTGGGCTATTTTTTTTTACATGTCTCGGTATCCACACCCCGCTGACTCCCAGCCCGCATACAATTGTAACTAAATTTGCAAGTCATCGGTAATGGAAATGTCACCATTGATTTCAACGACCGAGAAAATATGAATTCGACACTAATAGCTCAAGTGGTAGAGCGTTGGCTTCGCATTCGAGAGGTCGTGGCTTCGAATCCCGCTGCCGACCATCCTGACTGAGATTTTCCAGGGTTTCCCTCAGTCCTACCAGGCAAATGCCGGAATGGTACCTACTAAACAGTCCCTGGCCGATACCTTCCCAAATCCTTTCCATTGTTAATGTTGTTGGATATCCAGTGTAAAATGGCCTCTGAGCTGTATCTGGTGATTGTTAAATAAATAAATAAATATCGGTCATTTTCTACTACTTTTACATGTCCCGGTAAACGCCTCCCTGAGACCCCCCTGGTTCGAATTTCGACAAATCGTTTAACTCTAGTCTGGAGCCTGGACCAAGGTATTCGTGACTAAAATTTGGTAACTCTCGGTCAATATCTCTGGTTCCCAAGCCGGTTCCGGTAAACGCCCCCTGAGACACCCCTGTTTAGAAATTTAAAAGAAAGTTTCGTCTTGATCTGGGGCCTGGGCCAAGGTACCCCTGACCAAAATTTGGTAACTCTCGGTCCACTCGACTGGTCCCCAGGCCGCACACAGACAGAGAAACACACAAACAAACTCCTTATTTTATTTATATTAGAAGATAGTTTACAAGACAGTATTGAGTATGTACTTTTTATAATAATTGAGTCATAACGAAAGGAAAATTGTTATATTTGAATAAAGAGGGGAAGGACGTAAATATTGTAAAATCCTTTTCAATACTTTTTTTTCATTATTTTGCTCGAAATTTCTTCATAGTTTGTTATTAAAATACTTGCCAACATATCCTCAATTTATTGTCCTAAGAACCCAATATATGTTGATAGTAAAGTAGTTTAGATTGATCGAACTCCTGTGCCTTCAGAATTTCATGTCACTCTGCTCCCCCCCCTTCCGTTATGAAATCCTGGCTAAACGAAATAATATAAATATGTTCCAGTAAAATAGTTTAGAATGATTGAGCACCTTTTGGGGTGATCACAGTATTTCATGTCACGGACCCCCCCCTCACGAAATCCTGGCTACGTGCCTGGGGTTACAATAATCAGTTCAAAGCCAAGTCACTAAGCCAAGTCACTAAGTTAAGCATGAATATAAAAGAATTCATTAGTTAGATGCATACAAAATCTTACGCATGTAAATCCGAATCTACTTGTATTAAATTGTAAATTTAAACAAACTAAATTATACTACTTTGGAAAGCATCTCCAAATATAATGTTTTCATTCTAAAGTGAAGGAATTTTTAAAATCGAATGACCCGTTCAAAGTTACAATAATCAGTTCAAAGCCAAGTCACTAAGCCAAGTCACTAAGTTAAGCATGAATATAAAAGAATTCATTAGTTAGATGCATACAAAATCTTACGCATGTAAATCCGAATCTACTTGTATTAAATTGTAAATTTAAACAAACTAAATTATACTACTTTGGAAAGCATCTCCAAATATAATGTTTTCATTCTAAAGTGAAGGAATTTTTAAAATCGAATGACCCGTTTGCGCTGTACACTCACTATGCGCCCAATGTGAAATGAAAATGCAACGTTGCCATTTACCTGGATCCACAACATAAGTGAGTAAAGTTACTGTCTTTTACGCTAACATGTCGATGGCCAGCCCCCGTTTCAAACAGTAACTTCATTCACTTATGATGTGGGTCCAGGTAAATGACAACGTTGCATTTTCATTTAAAATTGGGTGCATAAAGAGTATACAGCACAAACATCTCGTCCGATTTTTTTTTAAAAGTGTTCACTTTAGATTGAAAACGTCATATTTCGAGATGTTTTTCCTCTTACATTTTGTTGTAACTCTGATAATAACAGAGTTACCCTATGTCAGGGAACGTT
The DNA here is from genome assembly GCF_964235325.1 of Thermobia domestica. NCBI lineage: Eukaryota > Metazoa > Arthropoda > Insecta > Zygentoma > Lepismatidae > Thermobia > Thermobia domestica. The sequence goes on from NW_027656464.1 coordinate 57,284, forward strand.
TGAGACATCCTGTATACATCATAAGAAGTTCCTTTCTAAACTCTACACGGATGTGGTTTCATTGAATGTGAGGTGGGTGATACACATTAGGCCTTTTGGGAGTACGTCACACGGACGGCCGTAATTTTGTGTTCAAAATTTTTATGAACTGGTGGGATATGTGATACATATGGCCACGGGCTAGAATTTTCTCAGTATGTCAAATATGCAATCAGATTTCATGCAGCTTAATTTGGTGAAAAGCTATTGCCAATTGAACGTTACATTTACCTCTTTCTTGCAGATGTTGAACCATGCCGTTAGCACGTGAGGAATGGATCGAAGTAATCAAACTGTGGGGCGGGAGGAGTATATGAGCAGTGGTTGCCGATTGCAGTCATCCACAATGTGACTCTGTGTCACATGTTTCAGTGTCACAGTAATTAACTAAATTTGAGAAGACGGGCACATTCGTGAACATACATCGTAGCGGTTCAAACTCACGGGACCTTGTTCCTTCCCCATTTTGAACCGGTACATGAAAATGCCATTTTCTCCATGTTTGCCTGCGCCGATTTTGAAAATTCTTTCAGTAATCTATTTCTGTCGTCGAGTACTACAAGAATCAGTTAAAATCTCGCGGGCCCTTTTTTCTTCCCCAAGCCAATATTTTTGTATATTTTGAATGTATTCAAGTATGGAACAAAAGTATTATATAATTCCTTTAGTAGGCTTTTCAACTTAATATTTTTCAACTTAAATTTTATTTATTTTAATTAATTATTTTCTTGTGACTCAATATTTAATTGCAATCGTTCATTAGGGAGAAGGGTGGCCATTCTCAAATATATAAATATAGTATTCTTAACATTTATGTGTTCTCGTACTATTAGTTTCTTCCACTAGACCTGGAAATTGCAAATTAATACCTGGTAAACCTGGAAAATTCAGGGAAATTGAGTTCCATATTTATGTATGAACACTGCTATTTACAATTTTTTTTTCGAATAGGGAGAACTGTACGAAAGGGTGTTTTGAGAATGGTATAACAGTAGGTTTCTGGGAGTGTTGTTCGAAATGAAATCTTTAAGTTTTACGTCCCACTATTATGCTGGCTAGGCGAAAGATGACGGGGTGTTGTTCGGTGGGGGTCAATGTTGCCAATTTTTGGTAAAGTCGCTAAATAAGGGGAATTCGACCTCAACGATAGCGTAGGGTGACCATAAAATTTTCAGTTAAAAACGGGACAGGTTCTTGCAACCCTAGACTTTTAGATCTACCTTTGTTCTTATCAGTGCCTTGATATCAGAGTTCCCCCTCTCTCTCTTCGTTACAGAGCGGGTACTTATGAAAAAGGAAAGACACGTTGAAGTTTGTTTAACACACAACCAACTGCTAAAACCTCTGCTGCCTTTCGAGCAGTACTGCGAACTATAGAGTATGTTTAATATAGGGAATTTCAGTTCAATTTTTGCCTCTTTGTTATTATTAATTATTAATACTTTTAAAAGGAGTAAAGGTACTGGGTTTGTTATTTACTTCTTTCATTTACATAAAACGGGACGAATACTACTTTTTTCCATCTACTGACGGGACGGCCGGGACACGCCCCTAAAACGGGACTCTCCCGGTCAAAACGGGACGTATGGTCGCCCTACGATAGCGACAAAAAATATTTTTTTCCGATTGGAGACTTTTTTGGGTGATTTTTAAATGACGATTTACCTACTTACACATTTAGCGACTTTTTGCTGCAAACAAAATGTTCATCTGTAGAGAAGTTTTATTAGTTCTAAACAGTTTTTACGTTCTTTTTTTCTGTTTGTTTGTTTTAATCAGCGCAAGTGATGAAGAGTTTGGAAATACAGCGTACTCACTGCCCCACAATCCTGCATTGTTATGTTACCCTTGCCCTCTAACGAAGAACAACTACAAACTTGATGTCCTTTAGTTCGCAGAGTTTCCGTTGAGAGACACACGTAATACATCATTACCGATAGCAACAAGATTAGCTATAGATGCGTGAATAAAGGCGAAGAAGGTGTTTGTTATATTTGTCCTTTGGGGTCTTTTAATTATTCTGCACTTTTTCTTTTACAAAAAATTGCTTAACGTAAGTACTGTAGTGTTAATTATTTCGGAACTATTTTGACCACAACATGAACAAAAGTACCCGAAACAACCTGAAATGATCCCTGAATTAAAGGATTGGTTGCGCCCTGTTTACAAAGATGTGAATAGAACCAGCGGCGCAAATCTGTCTTCAACATTGGGGGGGGGCGAAGGGTGAGACCGTTACCATACTTTTTTTGGCGATGTCCAAAATACTTATGAAGTTGAACAACTATGTTGTGGAGGATCAGAGTTGTCTTCAGCTTTGGGAGGCTGCAGATTTGAGGCTTATTCTGGGGGACATCTATTTTGTCTCATGTTCCTTTGTAGCAATCGGATAAAAATCATCAAATTTCTCCCAAAAAACACATTTCAAATCGAATTATTGGGGAGAAGTCCCCCTCAGTTCCAAGATTGGAGGGGACATGTATCCGTCATCCTCCTCCCCCCCGGGATTTGCGCCAGTGAGTAGAACATATTGTTTAGTTTACATCTACAACTTTAACAATGCTTATAGACAACGAATTTCTCGATTATTTCTTATAGCGACTTTTCACCCAAAATTGGAGTCGTCACCTCTCGTTTCGCAAACTTATTGCCAACATTTTACAAACTGGTTGCGGGGAGAGCTACAATGGATGATTCAAATTATTTCGTCGCTTCCGCTGTGAACCTAAGTACAATATTCCAAAAGTCACATTTTTTTGGTTCCAAACAATATGTCTGCTGGGTGAAAGCATAGACTGGAATGTGTTGTCTTTCCTACCTTATCTTTAATCCCATAGTAGCTTCTTTCCGAAAGTTAAAAAAATGCAATTCTTCCTTTCTTAATAGTATTTATTACCCAAAGTATTACGTAAGCATTGTATGTTACTTATACGTATAGCTCACAGAGCCGCAACTATGGGCGAGCAAGCAAAGCACGTGTCCCGGGCGCGTGGTTGGAGGGGCGCCTAAAAGAGAGGTTATATATTAGTACTTTTCCTGGCGGTATTTAATACTTTTCATCAGAGTGCAAAATCATGAAATCAAAGTGAGAGGAGACTGGAGGAATGAAGAGAGGGAGAAAGAGAGAGAGAGAGAGAGAGAAGAAAACGCTCGCACTTTTACACTTCAAAGTAAATTAAGTCTTATTTATTTTTTCTGTCCCCCTCCTCCCCATCCCCTAAGTTCTACTGTCAAAGTAAATAGCTAAAAACACTCCCAGGCCAGAACCGCATCTAGTTGTAAATTTGATCGAGATCGGTCGGTCGGTGCAAGAGATTAAGAAAAAATGAAATGAAATCTTTGAGTTTTACGTCCCACAGTTATGCCGGTTAGGCTAAGGGAGACGCTGATGATGAGCAATGAATTAAATGGTGGAATGAAGAAAGTGGGAGGAAACGGGAGAACCCCGAGAAAACCCACGCACACGGTGTTTGTCCACCACAAGGTTCACTTGGCGGGGCTGGGATCGAACCCGGGACCCCAAGCACCAGAGGTGAACGCTCTACCACTGAGCCACCGCGGCCTCCGGCCGGGAATCGAACCCGGGTGTCCCACGCCAAAGGCGTGTTCACTATCCACTTAGCCACGAGGGAGCTCATCTGTGAGGCAGTGTAACCCCCGAAAAAAAAAGAAAGAAAAAAACGCACACTGGATGTTTGCGCAACTGAGGATCAAAACATTCTCAATGGAGTATGAGAAATAGTAAACGTCAATCAATGTGTGCTTTTGCTTATTCATTACTTCGTTAATACTTAATTCCTTCTAGAAATAGTGAAACAATACTATGAAAAAACACTAATTAAACTAATAACAATTACGTTGTATTTCTTACCACACCACGAAAGTAATATACCGTTTTTACCACCCATAGAATTTGAACCTAGTACTATACTGCATTAGTCACGCAGTAACGAAAGCTGAAATTCAAACACCTTGCACTCGTAACTGTTGAAGCTGTATTGTAGCTACCTGTATATCACGCGGCCTGAGTTGATACTCCTCAACATAAATACGTCACAGCCCAAAGCCAGGAAACATCACAAACAGAAGACAGGGGCACAAGCAGTGCCTGACACTTCACGAACTCAAACCCACCAAGACTCAACTCAACATGACCTTCAATTACGTTCTAGAAACCAAACGAATGCTAAGGCACAAACTCACCAACTTCCTATATGAAAACAAGAAAAAAAAAATAAATTTTTTGGTTCCAAAGTGATGACATAACAATAATACTAAAAAGGTTTTAATTTTCAGAAACCCAAACATTAATTAACTAGGGAACATAATAAAGCAAAAATATATAAATAAAAATAAATTAAATTAAAAAATAAAAACCTGACAAGTAAGCTCTCCCTGACTACTTTTTTTTTTAATTTCAGTGAGGCTGTAAAACATGTAAATATCTTCGTAAAATATATATATTTCATTGTAAACAAGTTTTTTAAACGAAAGAAAGCTCTGTAGTAGAGCGCTTACCTCTGACGCGTTAGGTCCCTGGTTCGATTCCTGCTCCCGACAAATAGGCTTTTGGTGAACGCTGTAGGTGTGGTTATTCTTAAGACTCTCCAGTTTCCTTACATTTTCTTGATTCCACCATTATCATGTATCTCATCGTCACCTTCTCTCTTACATTGATGTATAATCATGGGGCGTTAAACTAAAAGCAAAAAAAAAATCTTGCAAATATCCTAGTAAATGAGTTTTCTAGACTACACAAGTGGCCCCGCGTAGCGTAGTCGCTAACGCTCTCGCCTTCGGTGCGAACGGTCCCGGGTTCGATACCGGTAGGGGAACTCGGTCGAAAAAGTATCAAAAGATTTTAAGTCCAGCCATCCTGAATGAGGTTTCCTTGGGTTTTCCTCATTCACAGCAGGCAAATGCCGGAGTGGTACCTAACATATAGGTCCCAGGCCGTTTTCTTCCTTCCCCAATCCTTTCTTCCCTTCCTTTCCCCGGATAGTGTACTCACCGAGGGAAGTCATCCCTCATATGTGACGGGCTAACAAGGCCATTGATGCCGAAAGCCCAGAAATCTAAATCCTAAATCTTCACTACACAAGGGAATTTTCGCGCTGAAAACGGTTTATTAGCAATTATGTTAAGCAGCTCTGTAGTAAATCTGCACCAAGTAATAAATCGTCACATATAAAACGGAATGAATAAACACAGAACATTCATTTTGCTACCTTGAAACGTAAAACGTTTCAAAACATTAATATTCAAAGATTTCTCAAAATTCAGATTCACCCATTCCATTCTCCTCAATCATTAACGAGTTACAATAGTAAGAATTGTATTCATAAACTACATTACTTACTTAGTACTATATTAAAGCAAGTTACACTAAAAGAATATATAATTAATGGAATATTTAACTAAAGTAATAGTTAACTAGTGTACTTACCCAGGCATTTGTTTCCTTCCTCTCTTCTTTTCCGTTTGTAAACAACCTCGTTTCGCAAGCAAAAGACGGTAGTTCAATGACGTCAGCCATGGTGAAAGAAAGAGGTGTCTATAGGCGGCCTGGATCTCACACACAGATGGACGTATATAACATATAGCTGAAGTATTTAACATACGTATATGTATGTAAAATACAGAAGATTCTTAGATGTCAGACATCCTGCAGCGACATGATGTAATATCTAAGCGGCTAAAAGGCAGTACCTATGTAGTATATGGATGATGTATGCTCCGTACAGATTTCCTTAGTAAACATAACGAATCCTTGTATTTGTACAATATACCGCTGTCCGGATAATGGATTTTTCTCAGTGTACACCTATTTTTCGAGTCTGGCATTCCTGCGCTCCATCCGTGGAGAGTATGAGAATTAAATCAATCAAATGTTTACTGAGGGGCAAAAAGAAAAGTTTAATCTGAATAAGACATTGCAGAAGGGCACAAGCTGTGAACACGAATAGTGCATAGTGTAAATAAAGGACGACACCAAAAGAGAAAGCCAGAAACAACTGTTAAGCTTAGAAAAAAGAGTAAAAATTGTCGAAGTGGGAACATAAAACACAAATACAACAAATACGCCGACAACTAAACATTCACCACGCCATGATCTTGGTGTAGTTGTTAAGGTGCTGGCTTACAAATGCAAAGGACGCCAGTTCGAATCCCCATCATGGACATTTTTAAAAATTTTTGTTAATAATACATAAATCTCATGAGAGATGGTAAAAGAGGTCGTATTTAGTCTTTCGTAGCAATTATTATTGGTAATGTTTAGTACTGATAATACTTTTTGTCTTTGCGTATTGCTTTTTTTCTTTTCTTCATTTGGAAAGAGAAGAATATCCGAACAAGTGCCACCAAAATTCCTCATATTTTGAATGTAAACGCCATTTGCAATTAGTAAAGAATAAAAATTGAACGTTCCGATGTAGCTGCAGAAAGTAAAAAAGAAAAATATGGAAGTGGAGTGTTCGAATCCATACTCATGATTATTAAAAATACAATTTCTACATGCCTTACACCTCCCGACCACGTTTCTACGTTAGCAAGAAAGAGGCTTGTGTTTAGGTTAGGCTGGTCAATACGTTTTGCAAAGGGGCTCGGTTTAGCTCTGACGCACCACAGGTGCGAGAAGGGAGCAAAACACTTTTTCTCTCTTTCCCTCTGTGTGTCTATTTATCTATCTATCTGTATATATATTACGCTATTTGTGAATGCCATAACCACCCTAATTTTCAGCGGATTGAGACGAAAATTGGCACAAACATTAAATGTTGAAATATCTTGATAAGTTCGTTAACCAGAATAATCAGATGAAAATGTTCAAAATGGCGGCCCTTCAAACTCTTAAAAACTTCCAAGGGAACCAAATTTCACCCATAAATAGGTATTCAGAAAGTTTGAATAACTTTTCCTCTTTTACTGAAATATTTGTGTGCAGGGACTTATTGAAATATTGGACCCGATTAATCGCCTAAAGAAGGTTCACGCCCTTTCGCTACAGTCAGGCTTTTTTTTGCAGGAGGGGGGTTACTTTCCTATCGGAACAAGATGATTATTAGTGATGATATGGAATTACACATTGAAAGTGAAGTAACTTGTGAAACGTGTTATTTGAAAGAATAATATAATTAATGTGCTTTTCCCTAACATAGAGAACTGTAAATAATCTATTTCGAGTTCGGGAGTGTGAATGGCGAGGAGTGTTATTTGATTTGCTTTTTAGTAACACATTGCATTGCAAATAAAGGTAGATAACATTAGTGGTAAGTAAAACAATAATATAATAATAATAATAATAATAATAATAATAATAATAATAATAATAATAATAATAATAGGTGCTGTTTGTGGCAAGGCAATATCTTCCTCAATTCTTCTTCAAACGTAGTGATTGTAACGCCATATCTCCCTTACAAACAAAATATTAGCATTTTATATCGAGAGAACGGGAAGTTGTAAGCTATAGTGATGGAAGCAACGTTGGACAGTATGCACTCATAGTACTCAGAAAAAATATGAGATTTCAATGAAAAATGAACGAAGAGTCATGGGTAGTCATGGGGCCACGGCAGAGCCCTCTTTAGGCAAAATGTCAATAACTTATATCGAGAGAACAGGAGGTGATAGTGAGATGGGACCAACGTTGGACACCGTGGACCCATAAGGCGCATCGAAAAAAATTAGGGGGGGGGGCGCCAGCCAGCCTTACTTATTTCCATATAATAATATAAAAGTATATTGTCGAAATACGCACACGAGTTAGCTAGTAATATTTCATATTACAGTATTATTATTATCGACAGCGTCTTTTCATTACGTGTTCATGTTTGACATGAAGCCAAAGAGAAGATCCATCATTCGTAGAAAGAATAAGAATAGTCAGTTACTTTAACTGTGAACGACAGCGAAAAATATGAAAAGAGTGAGTGCCTGTAGCGAAAAGAAATAATACTTTCTCTCAAATGGATAAAAAAATCAAGCCGAGATAGATTCGAACTCGCATGGACGGCGGGACAAGCCAGTGCTTGGTCTACTTTTTTTTAACTGACTCACCGAACGTGTTTCAGTAACTTAATTATTGCTAATTTTACTTGCTTCACTCTTTTAACTTGCATTTTCTAATAACTTATAACGACAGGGACACGAACAGAGAAACATCGAGAGCGGTTAAAAATCATAGATGCTCTCTCGCCGGGAATCGAACCCGGGACACCATACACCAAAGCCTCACGTGCTAGCCACTAGACCAGCGGGGAGGCCACCGCTCGTTCTCTGTGTCGTTAGGGATTACGAGCACTGTATTGCCAGCTATCACTTCTGTGGGTTGTATACTATGATCACATGTTTCTTCTTTGCTGGAAGAGTTAAACCTACATTCTATGTAATACATGAGGTATTTAGGACCTACATGCTCTTCATATAATGTAATAAATGGGTCATGCTGGGAATAAACAAAAGAACATTCCTTGGACAAAACGGAAACTATTGGCATCAGAAATATTTATCTAAAAGGCATGCGCAGTAGTATATTTCAGAATAGTTATTGTTTAGTTCAGTAAACGAAGGAAGGGGTATAGAAAAGCAAATATGTCGCGTCAACGAGAGCGACCAGAGTTGACAGAGGCGGAAGCAGATGTGTAGTAATACAACAACTTGGTTAAATTGATAATTGGTTCTTTATTCTGTAGTAGATCGTATCACAACTTTACGGGAGAGCTGAGAAAGACTTACTAACGCTATCGTATAGTAAGCTTTAATAACACGATCATATAGATACAAATGGATGTAACTGTGAGTACTACAACTTGGATTTCACGAAAGCCGTTTAGATATTCAGTGGTTTGCAGGGTTGTATAAGACACAAAAAGATAAGACACAATACAATTCTTCATACCTCAGCTTCCAGTAGTTAGATACATGCAATTTCTGGTTAGATACTGAAACTGCTGTCGGATTTTAATACATGACGTATTGCAGGATACAAAATGCTTTGCATTACTTGTTTGTTTGTAGACAGCTACTAGCTTAGTGTTCTGAAAGGTTGTGTATAAACTAGGGATAGCCAATTCCGGAATTATTACTTTTCGGACTCCCGAAAGTAAAACCGGAGAAATTCCGGAATTCGGAAAATTCCAATTTTGGATTAATTCCGGAATTCGGAAAAATCCGGAATTTAGAAACTTCTGATTTCGTTAACATTCCGGAATTCGGAACAATCCGGATTTTTTCGAAATCCGGAGTTTTTCTCAATTCCTGAATTTTCTAAATTCCGGATTCTTCCCGAGTTCCGAAATTCTTCTGAATTAGGGAGTTTAACTGAATTCCATAATTTTCCGAAATCCGGAAAGTGAAAGTTCCGCTTCCGAATAATGAATTTATTTTGGTTAATATGAATCGTGGCGGAAATAAGTCTTTGACCAGGTAATGGCGACTGCTTTGAAAGAAATAGAGAGTATGAGAATTCAATCTGTCATATTTGTAGTTTCGTGTGGAGAAAAAACAAACTTGTGAACCAACGGTTTAAGAAAAAACTCAAGTTATTCATGTAAACTTTGCTGACATCATAAATGAAATATGAAAGACATTTTGAATCGAAGAAATATAACATACAAGTTTGCAAGTGGATACAAAGAAACTTAACGTAACCAGACAAAAAACGAATCGTTTACCGCGTAGCAATCGCGGTTCAGTGGTCAAGGTGCTTGTGCGAATGCACGTTGTATTTTATTTTATTTTTTTTTAATTTAGGATTTTTGATGGCGATTGATCGACGATAAGATACGTTTTATTATATTCAGATATTTGAATACTCGGATGTTTGAATACTTGAACTATCAAATCTTCAGGAATAATAATAGTAATAATAATAAACTAATAATAATAATTATTATCTCGTAGAAGATTAAAAGCTAGGAGCTAATTATAGCTCAGGTCATACCATTACAAGTGACATTTGAAAAGAATATTTCGGTTTGGTTTAATGTTGCCCACGACAAGAGGAATTTCTCATCTCGTTTCTAAAACAAACAAAATAACATGAGAATTCACATTTTACATTCGAGACGGGACAAGGCTAACTCAAAATTTTCGTCTCTCTTTGGAGATGAGAATCGAGACGAGACGAAAAGTATCGTAAACATTTCCCGTCTTGTCTCGATTCTCGAAATAGTGTATGTCCATTCTTTAAGTAACAATTGCTTTGTAGACTGAATCTCATAGGCTATTTCGTTACATTGTATTTCAGAGCTCATTGAATTATGCTCTGTGTAGGTATTTTTGTAGCAAATCTTTTATATTTACCTCTGCATATCCTAAAAATTAGTTTATTATATGCCTTACTGTTGCGTGATATTCAGTTATATTTATTACAGTTATTTTCCTTAAAATATACAGTAGAATATTTCCTACATGAAACTTCAATCTAACGTTCTAGTTTAAAATGTTAGTAGCAGCAGAGGTGTGTCTTGAAGTACGGAACCCTTTCCCCGAAATCTACTTTTAAGTAAGTTTTGCCAAATTTCAGGGCAAGTTTAAAACTTTTATTATTATTATTATTATTATTATTATTATTATTATTATTATATCAACACCGTGTATAATCTTTAAAAGATATACGGTTTGTATCTGAATAGTAAAAGCTAATTGACTGTCGATCTCGGTCGTCGAGAAGTCTTCATTAGGGAAGGACATCGGTCACGAAGTCCGAAGGGGCAAGTATTCGGGCTCGAGCCAAAAATTCTTAAAAGTTATAGGCTTCAGCCAAACATGTTCAAAACAGCTGGAACCGAGTTTAGGCTTCTCAACGGGTCGAGCGGCTCGGCTCACAGCTCCTTCACTTTTGAACCGAACCGAGAAGTGAGCCGAGCCAACAGCTCACCCAACCGAGCCGATTTGAGCCATCGGCTTAGTTGAGCTGAGTCGAAACGTGCCGATGGACTAGTTTCAACTTAGCTGGCTCGAACCGGTTCATATGAGGCGAGTAGGTTACCCATCCCAACCGAGAAAGCTCGAGCTATCGGCTCAATTAAGCTGAGTCGATGGCTCGTTCCAACTTAGCCGGCTCGGGTCATGGGCTCATCCCAACCGAGCCGACTCGAGCTGTTCGCTCAGTTGATACGAGCCGAGCTGGTTGATATCAATACCCGGGTTGGTCTTCTGCTTGGGCTCAAGAATTCGACCGTGCAGGTTTCAGCCTCGATTTTAAGGGGATACGGACAAAATCTCGCGGCCGAAACATCGCCGCCCAAAACCTCGCGGGACAAAATCTCGCCGGGCCAAAACCTCGCCGCCCAAAACCTCGCGTGGCCAAAACCTTGCCGCCCAAAATCTCGCCGGGCCAAAACCTCGGCACCCAAAACATCGCACGACCAAAACCTCGCCGCGAATGAAACTTTTCTTTAACATTTACCCAATGAGTTTCTTAATATGCAATTCCACATTAGAAATAATAATAATAATAATAATAATAATAATAATAATAATAATAATAATAATAATAATAATAATAATAATAATAAGATGATACAAAACATCGTGTGCGTAGGCTTTCTCGGGTTATTCCCGCTTCCTCCCACTTTCTTTATTCGATCATTTCCTTCATCCTGGTCATCTACCTCTCCTTTAACCTATAGGACATAATCAAGGGACGTCGTAAAAACTCATATATTATTTCATACTTTCATAAATATTATTAGATTTTTGTTAAAATTTTAAGTTTTCAAAGTTGTTCAAAGGATGTTCCAAAGTTCACGAAACTAACCCCGTTAGTTGTCATTACTTTCCTTATGCAGACTTTCTTTCCCTATAACCAGTTTAAAAATATCCTGTCGCCAGTGATGAAAATTTTCCAGAAAATTTTCTGGAAAATTTTCCGATTCGTAAAAACATGCTCCACTTATTCCTACATCGTTGTATAACCGTGATGTGAGGTGGAAAATTTTCTTCTATACTTTCCCGGAAAATTTTCCGTTCTCAACAAATATCAGTGATCAAGTAACAATTCCTCAGTATTCATAAATTGATTAAATTCATGTATAGAAATGTTAAAAATTAAAAGATTGTTTAAAGAATCTGAAAATTTTTATGGCTCAGACAATTTTCAGTACTATGTAGGAACAAGTGAAACAATTTTTCATGAATCGAAGAATTGTCTGCCCTATACAGTGATGAAAATTTTCCGGAAAATTTTTCGATTCATAAAAACATACTCCACTTATTCCTATATCGTTGTTTAGCCGTGATGTGAGGTGGAAAATTTTCTTCTATATTTTTCCGGAAAATTTTCCGTTCTTAATAAATATCAGTGATCAAGTAACAGTTCCTCAGTATTCATAAAATTGATTTAAATAATTTATAAAGATGTTCAAAAGTGAAAGATCGTTTAAAGAATCTGAAAATTTTCATGGGTCACACAATTTTCAGTACTATGTAAGAAGAAGTGAAACAATGTTTCATAAATCGAAATATTTTGTGTCAGGGGACTCTCGGGATAGCTTTTCTGCTCTCATTTTTCCCAGGATACTTTGCGGTCGGTGACGTCACGTGGAGGTATCCCGGTATTTTTCAAAATAAGGGAAATTCTGCATAAACAATAACACTACTGTTTCAAGATGGGGAAAAGTTATCTTACTTGTGCAGTAGCTCATTCTAATAACATAGGAAGCAATACAAACGAAATAATGTTCCATCGATTCCCTAAAAATGATGAAATTCGAAGAAGATTGATTTCCTGCTGTAAGCGAAAGAACACTTTTAATGTGGATAACGCACGAATATGTTATGCTCACGTTTCACCAGAGGATTATCAAAGAGTTTGAAAAAACGAGCTTCTAAGTTTCCTGCAAAAGTAATGTTTAAGATTTGACGCTGTTTCTTCATTATTGATACCCAACTGGCATGGGGAAAAATAAACTACACACTAGTCAAGTTGAAAAACAGGTGTGTAACAACAATATTAATTTTATTTTTATGACATTTGTTTCTGAGGGCCTGAAGCTTAAGGAGTTTATGTACGTAAAGTGAAATGGAAGCGGGTATCAACGAGAATATAAATGTATATCCTCATATATTCTTTAGTTTAAATGATATTCATAAGTTTTGTTAAGTATCTGAAATATTATCTAGCAAAGAGTTCAAAGTGCATTTGAGCAGAACATTAATAGGAACCTATTACGAACCGAACCTTACCTAACTTTATCTAATCTAACCTAATCTAATCTTGTTCAACCGAACCGTACCTGTTACGTACAAATCACATTGATTTTATTCCTTCTCGAATGCCACATCGTGTGACAAAATCATTTGTTCTGATCAAAGTGCACTCTTACCATATTCTTATAATTGAAGGGCTGGCCGAGAGAGGGGGCTAAGCCACAAAAACTAAATTCCGATAAATCGAAGGGCAAAGTGTAGGACAAATAACTGCAAATTTTCCCCTGTGAAGGTGGTTCTTTTATGTATGTATACCACTCTATAGATATCTGTGTAACTTATAATCTGTAATACATACTGTAAAATGTGTTATATTGAGTAATAAACAAATATTAGTAACGGAAAGGAAATATTTTGCTGTCACGATTTCTGACAATTTGGTTAATACACACTAAATACAACGGATTAGGTTAGATTTCAAACCTGACCTAACTTAACATAATCTAATCAAATTAGGTTAGGTTAGATTCGGTTAGATTAGGTTAGGGTAGATTAGATTTCTAACATAACCTAACCTATCCTAACACAACCTAACCTAATTTGTTATTACATACCCGGAATCTCTGAAATTTTGAATAATGTTTGCTTATGTATTTTACTACCTGAAATGCGCTTATTGAGAGGATTGGTTTATGGAAAGTATTTGAACTCCTCCCACCCTTAGAATTTACGTTTCAATGAAAGTGAAATGACAAAAATCCGTAATACCACCCCTTCTCCACGCCCAAAGAAGATGAATTTGGTTTTAAATGGCATCGCGATGGTCACTATTTATTTCAGTGACCCTGAAAATCATGGACTGGACACCAATTTCGGCTAAGTTAGTTAGTCCTGGCTGCATTAAAGTACCAAAAATCGTTAAAGTTGGTCGAGGAGAGTTGGCAATCAAACATTGTTACAATGAATAGAAAATGACCCCTCTTCCCTTAAAACGGAAATTTTCAAAAACAATGAGACATGTTTTTCTTTAAGCTTAATGAGGAGTTTATATACCGAGTTTCATCTTTTTAACTTGATAGGTTCGTGAGATACTGTATTTTAGGTACAAATTTTGAACCCCTTCTACCTCTTAGGATTCGCCCTATAATGGCCAGGTCAACTCATGTACGGTACTAAAAATTATAAAAATCGATCCAAAGCTCTAGAATGAATTAGCGAGTGAACATTATAGTCATTTTTATTTGTATAGATAATTAACCATTATTGACGATATTTATATATTTATTACATTATATTGTCTCATCTGTGAGTAGAAATAACTCATTATTTGTATTTGGAAAGACAAGGAATATCATAATTATGTTTTGAATCCAGTTTTACGAATAAAGCGCAAAGTGTAACAAGCAGGCAAGCGAAAACAATTTTCACAGATACCTCCACATGACGTCACGGACAGGGAGCCAATCAGAACGCTAATCGCGAACTGGGACTAACTGTTATTTTATATACCTTGATTTTGTGTCTTGAATGGAAAAATTGAAGAACTTTTTATGGGTCGGAAAATTTTCATCATTACTTTGAAGCAAAAAGTAAAACAACTTTTTGTGAATCGGAAAGTGTTATTGCTCTGTAGAAACAAATGTAAGGAATTTTCATGAATCGGAAAATTTTCATCATGATGTAGAAACAAGTGAAAACACTTTTCATAATCCGGACAGTTTAGGATATTATGTATAGTGATGTCAGGTGGAAAACTTTCCACTATATTTAACTGCACATTGAGACATACAATTCCTGTAGAGGAAAATTAGACAGCAACAAATTATAATTTTCCCATTAGATTTCGGGAACCAGAAAATTTTTTAATATTTCAAGTTGGGAAGTAAAAATTCTCTCTCTCTCTCTCTATTATATCTACTTATTTATAAATATTGCAGTATGTAAATCTATAAAAGTAGTAAAGCTTTGAGAAAACCGTCTTATGCGTATTAAACTGACGAAATCTAATATTGTAAGATCAAAGGTGGATTCAGAGGGAAGAACGCATTGAAGTTTTTGAAATATTCTTGAAATGAAAAATCGTTAGATTTTCACTTCATGAAACTTTTTAAGACAATATTTATTACTAATAAATTTTACGGCTAAAGAACGATGTAGGAGTAAGTGGAGCATGTTTTTATTAATCGGAAAACATTCATGACTTTTAATAAATTGAAATTTTAAACAATAGAATGGGATATTTGTACTCTACGAACTCATGTTCTCTGCACTTTGCATACACACACACACACACACACACACATACAGAGAGAGAAAGAGAGAGAGAGAGAGAAAGAGAGAGAGAGAGAGAGAGAGAGAGGAGTTGAATTGAGTTGATTTTGAGCTTAACGTCCCTTTCAGCAGCGAGACTTATAAGACGAGACCAACCGATTAACGTGAAATCCGAACTACATGAGCTCCCGCTGGGAATCGAAACCAGGTCTTCCATGCCAAAGGTGCATATGCTAACCGCTTAGCAACGAAGGAGCTCGCAGATGAAGAGAGAGAGAAACACTGTGTAAGAGTTTACTTCCCAACTTGATATATTAGAAAATTTTCCGGTTCCCGAAAGCTAATTGGAAAATTATAATTTGTTGCTAACTAACTTTCCTCTACAGAAATTCAATTTTGTAGCTGAATGTGTAGTTAAATATAGTGGAAAATTTTCCACCTAACATCACTATACATAATATCCAAAATTTCCGGCATATGAAAAGTTTTTTCCACTTGTTTCTACATCGTGATGAAAATTTTCCGATCTATGAAAATTCTTTTCACTTGTTTCTACAGAGCAATAAAACTTTCCGATTCACAAAAATTAGTTTTACTTGCTTCAAAATTATGAAAATTTTCCAACTCATAAGAAGTTCTTCAATTTTTCAATATAAGACAGAAAATATTTTGATTCATGAAAAATTGTTTAACTTGTTCCTACATTCTACTGAAAGTTGCCTGAGCCATGAAAATTTTCAGATTCTTTAAAAGATCTTTCACTTTTTTACATTTCTATATATGAATTCAACCAATTTTATGATTGCTGAGGAATTGTTACTTGATTACTGATATTTTTTAGAACGGAAAATTTTCCGGAAAAATATAGCGGAAAATTTTCCACAAAATTTTCCGAAATGGAAAATTTTCCGCGGAAAATTTTCCACCTCACATCACTACCTGTCGCCCTACCTTCACATTGAAATCCTCTAATACAGAAATAGAATTTTCATATGGTATCGCGGGACTTGGTCTTCTGATACTTCTTCTGAAACAGCGTCTTTTATACCGTCATCCTTATCATCTGTTGGAACATTTACATTTTGGTCAGGCGAGATTTTGGGTATGGCGATATTTTGGGGCGCGAGGTTTTGGAAGACGAGGTTTTGGCCCGGCGAGATTTTGGGCGGCGAGGTTTTGGCCAGGGGGGGGTTTGGCCCGGCGAGATTTTGTCCCGCGAGGTTTCGGGCGGCGAGGTTTTGGCCAGGCGAGGTTTCGGACCGGCGAGATTTTGGGCCGCGAGGTTTTGGGAGGCGAGGTTTATGGTCAGGTGAGGTTTTGGTCCGCGAGGTTCTGGCCGCGAGGTTTTGTGCCCAAACCGATTTTAAGAACTACAGTATATACTTATATTGGTGATTACGACATTTGAGGCTGTCTCGTAATAATAATAATAATAAAAACTATTGTCTTCTCGTTATCTAGACGAGACGAGATACACTAAAATTGCCCCACGAGATGCACTAAAATTACGAGACGAGAAGCACCCCTGTCGTGAGCAACACTAAAAGTATTCCACATTAGTGCTTACATTTCTCATGGCTTTCGCTTTCCAGTCTAATCAGGCCATTATTTCAAAACGAGTTAAAACGAGCTGAACGAGCGAGCGAGTCTCCGTTTACCTGCTGTTTCTAGATTTCCCTTTCAGTGTCGTCCTTTATTTACACCTTGCACTATTCTTATTCCCAGCTTGTAACCCGCTTCAATGTCTTATTCAGTTTAGGCTTTTCTCCTTACCTTGACTACACATGTGATTGATTTAATTCTCATTTTCCGCGCAGGACCGATGAAAATTTTCTATTATTATTATTATTATTATTATTATTATTATTATTATTATTATTATTATTATTATTATTATTATTATTATTATTATACTATTGAACTTGCACGGCGTAATTACTGTATAATACGAGTAGTGAAAGTGCGGAAAGTGAGAATCGGCTCGGTTGGGTGAGCTGTTGGCTCGGCTCACTTCTCGGTTCGGTTCGATAGTGAATGAGCTGTGAGCCGAGCCGCTCGACCCGTTGAGAAGCCTAAACTCGGTCCCAGCTGTTTTGAACATATTTGGCTGAAGCCTATAACTTTTAAGAATTTTTGGCTCGAGCCCGAATACTTGCCCCTTCGGAACTCAAACCCAGAACGTGACCGATGTCCTTTCCTAATGAAGACTTCTCGACGACCGAGATCGACAGTCAATTAGCTTTTACTATTCAGATACAAACCGTATATCTTTCAAAGATTATACACGGTGTTGATATAATAATAATAATAATAATAATAATAATAATAATAATAATAATAATAATAATAATAATAATAATAATAATAATAATAATAATAAAAATTTTAAACTTGCCCTGAAATTTGGCAAAACTTACTTAAAAGTAGATTTCGGGGAAAGGGTTCCGTACCTTCAAGACACACCTCTGCTGCTACCAACATTTTAAACTAGAACGTTAGATTGAAGTTTCATGTAGGAAGTATTCTACTGTATATTTTAAGGAAAATAACTGTAATAAATATAACTGAATATCACGCAACAGTAAGGCATATAATAAACTAATTTTTAGGATATGCAGAGGTAAATATAAAAGATTTGCTACAAAAATACCTACACAGAGCATAATTCAATGAGCTCTGAAATACAATGTAACGAAATAGCCTATGAGATTCAGTCTACAGAGCAATTGTTACTTAAAGAATGAACATACACTATTTCGAGAATCGAGACAAGACGGGAAATGTTTACGATACTTTTCGTCTCGTCTCGATTCTCATCTCCAAAGAGAGAGAAAAATTTTGAGTTAGCCTTGTCCCGTCTCGAATGTAAAATGTGAATTCTCATGTTATTTTGTTTGTCTTAGAAACGAGATGAGAAATTCCTCTTGTCGTGGGCAACATTAAACCAAACCGAAATATTCTTTCCAAATGTCACTTGTAATGGTATGACCTGAGCTATAATTAGCTCCTAGCTTTTAATCTTCTACGAGATAATAATTATTATTATTAGTTTATTATTATTACTATTATTATTCCTGAAGATTTGATAGTTCAAGTATTCAAACATCCGAGTATTCAAATATCTGAATATAATAAAACGTATCTTATCGTCGATCAATCGCCATCAAAAATCCTAAATTAAAAAAAAATAAAATAAAATACAACGTGCATTCGCACAAGCACCTTGACCACTGAACCGCGATTGCTACGCGGTAAACGATTCGTTTTTTGTCTGGTTACGTTAAGTTTCTTTGTATCCACTTGCAAACTTGTATGTTATATTTCTTCGATTCAAAATGTCTTTCATATTTCATTTATGATGTCAGCAAAGTTTACATGAATAACTTGAGTTTTTTCTTAAACCGTTGGTTCACAAGTTTGTTTTTTCTCCACACGAAACTACAAATATGACAGATTGAATTCTCATACTCTCTATTTCTTTCAAAGCAGTCGCCATTACCTGGTCAAAGACTTATTTCCGCCACGATTCATATTAACCAAAATAAATTCATTATTCGGAAGCGGAACTTTCACTTTCCGGATTTCGGAAAATTATGGAATTCAGTTAAACTCCCTAATTCAGAAGAATTTCGGAACTCGGGAAGAATCCGGAATTTAGAAAATTCAGGAATTGAGAAAAACTCCGGATTTCGAAAAAATCCGGATTGTTCCGAATTCCGGAATGTTAACGAAATCAGAAGTTTCTAAATTCCGGATTTTTCCGAATTCCGGAATTAATCCAAAATTGGAATTTTCCGAATTCCGGAATTTCTCCGGTTTTACTTTCGGGAGTCCGAAAAGTAATAATTCCGGAATTGGCTATCCCTAGTTTATACACAACCTTTCAGAACACTAAGCTAGTAGCTGTCTACAAACAAACAAGTAATGCAAAGCATTTTGTATCCTGCAATACGTCATGTATTAAAATCCGACAGCAGTTTCAGTATCTAACCAGAAATTGCATGTATCTAACTACTGGAAGCTGAGGTATGAAGAATTGTATTGTGTCTTATCTTTTTGTGTCTTATACAACCCTGCAAACCACTGAATATCTAAACGGCTTTCGTGAAATCCAAGTTGTAGTACTCACAGTTACATCCATTTGTATCTATATGATCGTGTTATTAAAGCTTACTATACGATAGCGTTAGTAAGTCTTTCTCAGCTCTCCCGTAAAGTTGTGATACGATCTACTACAGAATAAAGAACCAATTATCAATTTAACCAAGTTGTTGTATTACTACACATCTGCTTCCGCCTCTGTCAACTCTGGTCGCTCTCGTTGACGCGACATATTTGCTTTTCTATACCCCTTCCTTCGTTTACTGAACTAAACAATAACTATTCTGAAATATACTACTGCGCATGCCTCTTAGATAAATATTTCTGATGCCAATAGTTTCCGTTTTGTCCAAGGAATGTTCTTTTGTTTATTCCCAGCATGACCCATTTATTACATTATATGAAGAGCATGTAGGTCTAAATACCTCATGTATTACATAGAATGTAGGTTTAACTCTTCCAGCAAAGAAGAAACATGTGATCATAGTATACAACCCACAGAAGTGATAGCTGGCAATACAGTGCTCGTAATCCCTAACGACACAGAGAACGAGCGGTGGCCTCCCCGCTGGTCTAGTGGCTAGCACGTGAGGCTTT
Organism: Thermobia domestica; assembly: GCF_964235325.1. Taxonomy (NCBI): domain Eukaryota; kingdom Metazoa; phylum Arthropoda; class Insecta; order Zygentoma; family Lepismatidae; genus Thermobia; species Thermobia domestica. Next base: position 77,450 of record NW_027656464.1, read on the forward strand.
GGTGTATGGTGTCCCGGGTTCGATTCCCGGCGAGAGAGCATCTATGATTTTTAACCGCTCTCGATGTTTCTCTGTTCGTGTCCCTGTCGTTATAAGTTATTAGAAAATGCAAGTTAAACGAGTGAAGCAAGTAAAATTAGCAATAAGTAAGTTACTGAAACACGTTCGGTGAGTCAGTTAAAAAAAAGTAGACCAAGCACTAGCTTGTCCCGCCGTCCATGCGAGTTCGAATCTATCTCGGCTTGATTTTTTTATCCATTTGAGATAAAGTATTATTTCTTTTCGCTACAGGCACTCACTCTTTTCGTATTTTTCGCTGTCGTTCACAGTTAAAATAACTGACTATTCTTATTCTTTCTACGAATGATGGATCTTCTCTTTGGCTTCATGTCAAACATGAACACGTAATGAAAAGACGCTGTCGATAATAATAATACTGTAATATGAAATATTACTAGCTAACTCTTGTGCGTATTTCGACAATATACTTTTATATTATTATATGGAAATAAGTAAAGCTGGCTGGCGCCCCCCCCCTAATTTTTTTCGATGCGCCTTATGGGTCCACGGTGTCCAACGTTGGTCCCATCTCTCTATCACCTCCTGTTCTCTCGATATAAGTTATTGACATTTTGCCTAAAGAGGGCTCTGCCGTGGCCCCATGACTACCCATAAATCTTCGTTCATTTTTCATTGAAATCTCATATTTTTTCTGAGTACTATGAGTGCATACTGTCCAACGTTGCTTCCATCACTATAGCTTACAACTTCCCGTTCTCTCGATATAAATTGCTAATATTTTGTTTGTAAGGGAGATATGGCGTTACAATCATTACGTTTGAAGAAAAATTGAGGAAGATATTGCCTTGCCACAAACAGCACCTATTATTATTATTATTATTATTATTATTATTATTATTATTATTATTATTATTATTATTATTATTATTATTATTATTATTTTTATTATTATTATTATTGGCTTAATTACCACTAATGTTACTTAAGCAAATCAAATAACACTCCTCGCCATTCACACTCCCGAACTCGAAATACATTATTTACAGTTCTCTGTGTTAGGGAAAAGCACATTAATTATATTATTCTTTCAAATAACACGTTTCACAAGTTACTTCACTTTCAATGTGTAATTCCATATCATCACTAATAATCAACATGTTCCGATAGGAAAATAACCCCCCTCCTGCAAAAAAAAAGCCTGACTGTAGCGAAAGGGCGTGAACCTTCTTTAGGCGATTAATCGGGTCCAATATTTCAATAAGTCCCTGCACACAAATATTTCAGTAAAAGAGGAAAAGTTATTCAAACTTTCTGAATACCTATTTATGGGTGAAATTTGGTTCCCTTGGAAGTTTTTAAGAGTTTGAAGGGCCGCCATTTTGAACATTTTCATCTGATTATTCTGGTTAACGAACTCATCAAGATATTTCAACATTTAATGTTTGTGCCAATTTTCGTCTCAATCCGCTGAAAATTAGGGTGGTTATGGCATTCACAAATAGCGTTATATATATACAGATAGATAGATAAATAGACACACAGAGGGAGAGAGAGAAAAAGTGTTTTGCTCCCTTCTCGCACCTGTGGTGCGTCAGAGCTAAACCGAACCCCTTTGCAAAACGTATTGACCAGCCTAACCTAAACACAAGCCTCTTTCTTGCTAACGTAGAAACGTGGTTGGGAGGTGTAAGGCATGTAGAAATTGTATTTTTAATAACCATGAGTATGGATTCGAACACTCCACTTCCATGTTTTTCATTTTTACTTTTTGCAGCTACATCGGAACGTTCAATTTTTATTCTTTACTATTTGCAAATGGCGTTTACATTCAAAATATGAGGAATTTTGTTGCACTTGTTCGGATATTCTTCTCTTTCGAAATGAAGAAAAGAATAAAAACAATACGCAAAGACAAAAAGTATTATCAGTACTAAACATTACCAATAATAATTGCTACGAAAGACTAAATACGACCTCTTTTACCATCTCTCATGAGCTTTATGTATTATTAACAAAAATTTTAAAAAATGTCCATGACGGGGATTCGAACTGGCGTCCTTTGCATTTGTAAGCCAGCACCTTAACCACTACACCAAGATCATGCCGTGGTGAATGTTTAGTTGTCGGCGTATTTGTTGTATTTGTGTTTTATGTTCCCACTTCGACAATTTTTACTCTTTTTTCTAAGCTTAACAGCTGTTTCTGGCTTTCTCTTTTGGTGTCGTCCTTTATTTACAGTATGCACTATTCGTATTCACAGCTTGTGCCCTTCTGCAATGTCTTATTCAGATTAAACTTTTCTTTTTGCCCCTCAGTAAACATTTGATTGATTTAATTCTCATACTCTCCACGGATGGAGCGCAGGAATGCCAGACTCGAAAAATAGGTGTACATTTACTTTCCTGACAGATAATACCTCTGTCAGTATTGGGGGTCCTTCCCTTTCATGGGTAAAAATTGCCAAAAATTCAAATTCCAGAGATTTTGACTTAATTTATCCTCTTTGATGAGGTGTTATTATCCTATATGGTTATATGGCCGTATACAGGGGTCCATTACCTTTTATAAGACATGGGTATATTAATGCACCTCTTTAAAATTTTGGGAGGGGTACCTTGGTCACCCCTTAAATTTTGGAAATTGCCCAATTTAAACATTTGGTATAATAGTATAGAACCATAACATGTATTATGATAAATTTGGGTGGTACACTTCTTCCCCTTTTAGGGGTACAAAATTGCCAAAATATAAACGTAAGCAATACGTTGTACCACGTGTTTGGTCTTTTGGCCCAATTTATCCTCTTAGATGAGGTCATATTACCTTATATGGTTATATGATTATGTATAGGGGTCTACTCCCTATCATAAGACATAGGTACATTTGTGCACCCCTTCAAAAATTTGGGAGTGGTACCTTGGCCCACCCCTTAAATTTTAGAAATTGCTCAATTTAAACATTTGGTATAATAGTATATTACCCTCATATATATTACTATAAATTTGGGTGGTCCACCTCGTTCCCTTTTAGGGGCACAAAATTACAAAATTTTACTACAACCACGTGTTTGGTATTTTGGCTCATTTTATCACCTTGGATGAGGTCCTATTACTTTATATAGTTATATGGGCGTATACAGGTGTCCATTTCCTATCATAAGACATAGGTAAATTTGTGCACCAATTTAAAAATTTGGGAGGAGTACCTTGGCCACCCCTTTAATTTTGGAAATTGCCCATTTTATATATTTGGTATTATAGTATAAGACCCATATATAGATTACTATAGATTTGGGTGGTTCACCTCGTTCCCTTTCATGGGTACGAAATTGCCAAATTTTAGTACAACCACATGTTTGGTTTTGGCTCAATTTATCCCCTTGGATGAGGTCCTATTACCTTATATGGTTATATGGTCATGTATATTGGTCCATTTCCTATTATAAGACATAGGTACATTTGTGCATCCCTTTAAAATTTTTGGGAGGAGTACCTTGGCCCACCCCTTTAATTTTGGAAATTGCCCATTTTATATATTTGGTATTATAGTATAGAACCCTAATATAGATCACTATAAATTTGGGTGGTCCACCTCGTTTCCTTTCATGGGTACAAAATTGCCAAATTTTAGTACAACCACGTGTTTGGTTTTGGCCCAATTTATTCCCTTGGATGAGGTCCTATTACCGTATATGGTTATATGATCATGTATAGGTGTCCATTCCCTATCATAAAACATAGCTATATTGATGCATCCCTTTAAATTTTTGGGAGGGGTACCATGGCCAATCTTTTAAATTTTGGAAATTTTCCAATTTAAGCATTCGGTATTATAGTACATGACCACAACATGTATCATGATAAATTTGGGTGGTCCACCTTGTTCCCTTTCATGGGTAAAAAAATTGCCAAAATATAAACATAAGCAATATGTTGTACCATGTGTTTGGTTTTTGGCCTAATTTCTCCCCTTTGATGAGGTTCTATTACCTTATATGATTATGTGGTCATGTATATGGGTTCATTTGATATCATAAGACATGGGTACATTGATGCACCCTTTAAAATTTTGGGAGGGTTATCTTGGCTCATCCACTCGGTTTTAGAAATTGTTTAATATAAGCATTTGGTATCATAGTACAGGACTTCAATATGTATTACTATAAATTTGGATGGTCTACCTCGTTCCCTTTCATGGGTAAAGAACTAACAAAATTCAAATTTCGGAGGTTATTGACCCGTTTGATAAGGATTTAACACGTTATATGGGTATGTACAGAGGTTTATTACCTTCATATGTTTATGTTCCCTTTTAAATTTGGGAATTATCAAATAACAGAATTCGGTAAACGTTTTCTATTACCTATTGTGGATGTTGGTGTTCCTCTTATTGCCAAATATTCAAAATTTAAAGGTTATTGACCGCCTTTATTATTGAATAAGTACAGGATTTATTACTTTTTCATAAGATACAGGTGTATTTGTGTACCAATCTTAAATTTTGGGAGGGGTACATTTCTTATTGTCGTATCAATAATTGGTAATTGTTCTTAAAATTGGATAGTATCTCATTCATTGGGTAAATCATTGTCAAATATGAGTATGATCACGTGACCTATGATGGGATTAGGAGTCCAGGACATTGGTACATTGAAATTTTGTAGGATAATTTGAGAATCGTCAAATGAAATTGCGTCATTGGTTCTGATTATTCCAGTCTATGGACCAAATATAAACGTATGCAATACGATGTACCACGTGATTGACCTTGATGAGGTAGTGTACAGGGATTCATTTCCTTTGTTGTGGTAGTTCTTACATTTGAGTACACACTTTCAGAAAAACAGTTGATTCTACTCAGGTAAACAATTGACGGACATTATTGCCCTTATTGAACATATAATGATATGGTTAATTCTAAGACTTAGGTATATGGAGAGAAGTATTCTTTAAATTTGGGAATTGTGATAAACAGAACTTTAACATAAGGCGCGAAATTTGAAACAATACTTTGAACTTTAGTCACAGCTCATAGTCTAAGATCATTTGTGGTATTGATTTGACCTTGAACTTTAGAAATCTGATAGCTAACCTTATTGAATCTTATGACTCATAGTCTTAAGGGAATACATGCTACAACACTGAAATTTAGTAACAAGGTGATGTAATCTGACACTGGCAAAGTTATTGTTGATGCAATTTGATTGGTTGATCACTATCTTTCGTGAAATCTGAATGGCTGATCACTATCTTTCGCGCAATCTGATTGGTTGATGATTTTCAAATCTTTGATGCATTCAGTTTTGTTTTGTTTAACATTTAAAAAGCTTTTGAAATTTTTTTATTTGAAACTTTGGTTTGAAATTTTTTCGTATGAAAGCTTTAGTTTGAAAATTTGTTTCGAAAGTTTTGTTTGAAATTTTTTTGAAATCTTTGTTTCAAAATTTTTTGTTTGAAACTTTGGTTTGAAATTTTTTGTTTGTAATATTTTTTGTTTTGAAATTTTTGTTTCAAAATTTTGTTTGAAATTTTTTCGTTTGAATTTTTTTTTCGTTTCAAAACTGAAAAATATTTTGTTTGAAATTTTAGTTTTAAAAAAATTGTTCGATTTTTTTCTGTTTAAAATTTTTTTGTTTGAACATTTTTGTTTGGAAAATTTTGGTTTCAAATTTTTAAGTTTGTGCACTCATTAGTGAAGAACCGGAACTGCTTAGAAGAAAATTTGGTTTGAAATTTTTCGTTTGAAAATTTTTGTTTCGAAATTTTTATTTGAAAATTTTTTTGTTTCAAAGTTTGGTTTGACATTTTTAAAAGTTTGTACACTCATTAGTAAAGAACCGTTACTGTTTAGAACAAAAACCTGTGGCAATATTGTTTTTTCATGGTGCAATAGTACACGTCAGAACATGAGATTGTACTTGAAATGGAAAAACACAAATCATTAAAATGGTTCATTTTATTACAGTACACTGGTTAATCACATACATCCATACCACATAAAGGATCTGGATATTGTCGATGCAATGTATTTTGAACTTCTTGCACTAGTTTTTTAGCGTATAATTTTAATTCCAGTGTAAATCTTTTAAGGTCTACTGCGATATCAATTGGTGGAAACTCAATGTCCATTTGATCAGAAATAAACTGTTTATCAATACAGGTATGCACCCACGAACGATGTTGACAACCATCAAAACATCTAGATACATGTTGTACAATATGCATGACACATTTCTCGAAATAGTACTTTTTCAGGAATATACTTGTTTTGTTGCACACTTCCACTGCATGTTTTACACACTGGAATACGTTGATGAATTTGTTCCATTCCGTTAGCGTTAGATACACCATGTTGCGAGGGACATGCAATGTACTCTTTTTACGTAACAGCACCATCTTCTCTTCGAGGACTGTACGCAGCATCACTTCATGATTTGAGCCTAATGATTTGACTATGGTCACATTTAGCTCATCATGAAAATAATCATTCATTTGGTCGATTCGTGAACATAATATTTGTCATTCTCCAAAGGTCAGTTGTACACCAAATTGTTCTGCTTTGCCCAATCGAATCACTGGTTCAAATGTTCTAGCACTGATACCAATCATCACATGTTTTGTTTGAAATATATTTATTGGATAATAGCTTGCGAAGATGAATTCTTTATCGTTAGAAGTATACATCTTTCCTGCTGAAACGCACTTGCTCAAATGATTTCATGGGTTGACACGGTATTTGCTGATTTATGGAACTACGGCTGACGTAATTGGAAAGAAATGTGCTGACGTTTGAATTCATGATTTCATCACAGTTGCTGACGTCATGCTGACCAACCAAATTCATCGATCGCATTCAGCATACAACTACGTCTGATGTCAAAGGAATGTGCTGACGTTTAAATTCATGATTTCATCACAATTGCTGACGAATCCGGCTGTGTACTAAATTCAAATTGATGACTTCGACCCAAGAATAATTTGTAACATAAAGATACAGATCCAGTATTTAAGAAACGCAGCAGTTCTTCTTGTTTTGATGCTTCCATGGGTAAATATCTTGCTGGTAGAATTATATTCTTATCATTTTCAAGCTTCATTACGATTCTTAACCCTTTGGGGATCCTATGGTGCAATTTTGTACCATACGCGTTTTTCATTGTACATTGCGTTATTCCTCTTCTATTTGAGCTTTTTCGTCCGGTTTTTTTTTGTTGTTTTCCAAGTCCGGAGACCTTGTAGAAGACATTACGTATGGTTTCAGACCGTCCTGCGTCCAGACATAGGAGGTGATGACGTCATAAGTCAAAAATTTCTTTTCTCATTTTCTAAGCCTATGTTCAATATTTTTGGCGGGCTTATTTTTCTACGTAGAAGATTGAAATTTTGCACAAACATTCAGTCTACCGAGTAGTATTTACCAGATTTTTTGTTTCGATGTCAGTGCTAAAACAGGGGTGAACCAGAGGGGCAAAGGGGTAAAAAAAGGGATTTTTTTACCCCCAAAATCCAGTTTTTCATCATTTTCCCGCCTTACATACATGATGGGGACACGTGAGTCATACCGTCTGAAATACAGTTCCATTCTGAAGAGAATGACGGTCGAATTATTATTCTAGGGTAATTAGGGATGTCTCAGGGAATTTTTTAAAAAAATATACTTCTATATAGGGAAAAATGGGACATGGTGGGTATATATTTTTTTGGCGGGCTTATTTTTGAACGTAGGAGATTGAAATTTTGCACAAACGTCATTTAGTCCACCAAGTAGTATTTACCAGATTTTTTGTTCCGATATCAGTGTTAAAACAGGGGGGAACCAGAGGGGCAAAGGGTTAAAAAAGGGATATTTTTACCCCAAAAATCCCGTTTTTCGTCATTTTCCCGCCTCACATACACGATGGGGACACGTGAGTCATACCGTCTGAAAGGTAGTTCCATTCTGAAGAGAACGACGGTCTAATTATTATTCTAGGGTAATTAGGGCCGTCTCAGTGAATTTTTATCAAAATATACTTCTGTATAGGGTAAAAGTGGGGCATGGAAAGGAACTTTTTTCTGGCGGGCCTATTTTTTCACGTATAAGATTGAAATTTTGCAGAAACATTCAGTCCACCGAGTAGTATTTACCAGAAGTTTTTTTCCGATTTCTGCATAAAAACAGGGGGGTCCAGAGGGGCAAAAGTTGAAAAAAGGGATTTTTAGACACAAAAAATCCCTTTCTTCCGGATTTTCCCCCTTTACATACATGATAGAGACACGTGAGTCATACCGTCTGAAAGGCAGTTCTGTTCTGAAGAGAATGATGGGCGAAACATGACCCTAGGGTAATTAAGGATGTCTCAGGATTTTTTTCCCTGAGATCATGGTGTTTTGGGGTCGTTTTGGGCATGGTGGGAATTCCTGATAAAATTTCTTCCGCCCTTACTATTCAAGATAGAAACTTGAAATTTGGTACATACATTTAGTTTACCAAGTACTATTCATCAGATTTCTCTACGATTTGGAGGTCTCTACGTTCACACAGGGGGGGCAGAGGGGCCCAAAGTTGGACAAAAAATTTCCCTATCAAAATTTTCTTTGACATCAATTTTCCCTCTCTTGGTATATGGTATGGGCATGAGAGTCATACCATTTGAAAGCCTGCTTTATTCTGAAGAGAATGAGGTATGAACCGTGATCCTAGGATAAATAGTGACGATACAGTACCTGCTTGACTGAAAGTCTAAAAAATAGCCCAAAAAGCCAGGATCCGGAAAGGGTTAATCCAAACTTTGTAGGGATTTTTTTGGCTGGCTAGGATTCTATAAGGTACATTCTGTTGTAAATCAGTAATCTTTGTGAATGATTTCATCACATGACGTGTGTTTAGAAACTTCAGACAAGTAGCCATCATGATATCATAAATACTAACTCGAACGATACTTATATATGATGCAAAAACTGATGACGTTGCATTATCATGTTCTGACGTGTATTATTGCACCATGGTAAACAATGTTGCCAAAGGTTTTTGTTCTAAACTGTTCCGGTTCTTTACTAATGAGTGCACACACTTTTAAAAATGTCAAACCAAACTTTGAAACAAAAAAATTTTCAAACAAAAATTTCGAAACAAAAATTTTCAAACGAAAAATTTCAAACCAAATTTTCTTCTAAGCAGTTCCGGTTCTTCACTAGTGAGTGCACAAACTTAAAAATTTGAAACCAAAATTTTCCAAACATTAATGTTCAAACAAAAAATTATAAACACAACAAATCGAACAATTTTTTAAATTAAAATTTCAAACAAAATATTTTTCAGGTTTGAAACGAAAAAAAATTCAAACGAAAAAATTTCAAACAAAATTTTGATACAAAAATTTCAAAACAAAAAATATTACAAACAAAAAATTTCAAACCAAAGTTTCAAACAAAAAATTTTGAAACAAAAATTTCAAAAAAAAAATTCAAACAAAACTTTTGAAACAAATTTTCAAACTAAAAATTTCAACCGAAAAAATTTCAAAGTTTCAAATAAAAAAATTTCAAAAACTTTTTAAATATTAAACAAAATTTAAAACTGAATGCAGCAGATTTGAAAATCATCAACCAATCAGATTGCACGAAAGATAGTTGTCAGCCAATCAGGTTTCACGAAAGATAGTGATCAACCAATCAAATTGCATCAACAATAACTTTGCCAGTGTCAGATTACATCACCTTGTTACTAAATTTCAGTGTTGTAGCATGTATTCCCTTAAGACTATGAGTCATAAGATTCAATAAGGTTAGCTATCAGATTTCTAAAGTTCAAGGTCAAATCAATATCACAAATGATCTTAGATTATGAGCTGTGACTAAAGTTCAAAGTATTGTTTCAAATTTCTCGCTTTATGTTAAAGTTGTGTTTATCACAATTCCCAAATTTTAAGAATACTTCTCTCCATATACCTAAGTCTTAGAATTAACCATATCATTATATGTTCAATAAGGGCAATAATGTCCGTCAATTGTTTACCTGAGTAGAATCAACTGTTTTTCTGCAAGTGTGTACTCAAATGTAAGAACTACCACAACAAAGGAAATGAATCCCTGTACACTACCTCATCAAGGTCAATCACGTGGTACATCGTATTGCTTACGTTTATATTCTGGTCCATAGGCTGGAATAATCAAAACCAATAACGCAATTTTATTTGACAATTCTCAAATTATCCTACAAAATTTCAATGTACCAATGTCCTGGACTCCTAATCCCATCATAGGTCACGTGATCATACTCATATTTGACAATGATTTACCCAATGAATGAGATACTATATAATTTTAAGAACTACCAATTATTGATACGACAATAAGAATTGTACCCCTCCCAAAATTTAAGATTGGTACACAAATACACCTGTGTCTTATGAAAAAGTAATAAATCCTGTACTTATTCAACAATAAAGCCAGTCAATAACCTTTAAATTTTGAATATTTGGCAATAAGAGGAACACCAACATCTACAATGGGTCCTAGAAAACGTTTACCGAATTTTGTTATTTGATAATTCCCAAATTTAAAAGGGAACATAAACATATGAAGG
>NW_027656465.1:0-88012 GCF_964235325.1 Thermobia domestica
GTTACCTGATGGGATAGAATTGAACTTTGAACACATTATCTTTAGTTCGGATTCTACCTTTATTTCTACATCTACGTTTCATATAGACTCTTTTCTGAGAGAGACGCCAAACTCCAACCTGTGTCATACTCACCTACCTTGTCATATTCATATAACAGTATTCTCTACGTATTAGAATGAGAGATGAACGCGTAAGCTAGGGATGAAGAAAGTATAGGAGGAGGAAAATTATATAGATCAGTGAACAATAAGTTGGGGGGGGGGGAGAGAAACTTGTTAAGTGTTTTATATGATATATTATTCTGCGTGGAATACAAACATGAACATTAAGTAAAGGCTACGAAAAATGACGAGAAACTTTCTAAACAATGGTATGGAGAAAATCTACGTGATGGAACGAAGAATCAATGAGGAAATACTAGAAATAGTAGAGGAAGTAACTAGAAACAGAGAAAACCGGATAGAGCACTACTTGTGACATGATACAAGGTAAATTTTGCAAGATGTAATAGAACTGATGATAGGAAAGCAATGAAGTATGAAAAGACTTTAATTGCTATATAGTATTAAAGTGGATAATTGCTTTCATAGGTCAAGACGTGGTGGTTAGCTTAGGACCGTAGTAGTAGATTGATTCACAATTTGCGACAAGCTAAAATGCAAGTGATGACAGAGTAATTATAATGATAATGGTGTTGATAGGAAGTTTTTGAGAAAATAGTACCATTTCATCCCCAAATCATAGAGAAAATAATCTTATTTCACCTCGAAGTTATAAAGAAAATAGTATTATTTTATCTCAAAGTTATAGAAAAAATAGTACAATTTCATATCGAAGTTACAGAGAAATAGTAGGCCTATTATTTTATCGTCCATAGTTTGAAGAATAGACGGGGAAAAAGACCTAAAAATTTGCATGTTTCGTAAATTTAACTTCTGCTTGATTCAGAGATATTATATGCAGGCAGTGTAAATTATGGAACTAATCATTTAAAACAGTGTGTGTTTAGTTGGCGTACCGTGGCATGTCAGTGATAATTAAACAGCCATACTTACTACCTGCCCGGAAATTGTTCGTTAATTTTGATGCAGCATGAGGCACTAATCCTAAATTAATTACTGTTAGTGGTTATCAGAACTTTTTTTTAAAAAAATGAGTCCATCAGTTTTGTTGCCTCGAGTAATTTTGAATAATATACCGCTGTGTACGAGTTAATTGAATTTCTAATTAAGTAGTGTTTCATAACGGCTACTAATAGAAAAAAATACAGATTTGTCTTATTAAAAGTTAAATAGATGAAATAACTGGTGATAGCTGTGCACATATTGTACGCTCTAGGAACATGATTCTTCAGAACGAGAGAAACATAACAAACGATTTGTCTACCGCAGTTGTAGATAACACCAAATCTACTCGTTTGATAAGTAATAGCAATTTTTTACAGTTGTGATGTTGAAGGAGGCGGTACTATTGAAGGAGGCGGTACTAAATGCAGATGAATAAGAATGGAAAAGTCGATGAATGAAGAAGCGGAGGGAGAACATAGGAATATAATGTTATATACCTATTAGCACATCATCATCATCATCATCATCACAGCACATCATAATCATTATTATTAAGTTAGGAATTACTCTAATGCATCAGGCTACAGGAGAACATATATTAATTTGGAGCTAATTGTTTTTGTCTAGTGCCTAACACTCACCATCGTCTTAATACTTCAGATTGAAATTTTCCCCCAAGAGTTATCCGTCTTCGGGCCAAAATTACACAAGCGAAGTGATAGATTCAACCTCCATGAAATTAGTTTATTGAGAAACATGGTGATACGTGACATAGACGTTGCTATAATTTTCGGGAGCAAAGCGAAAACTAAACTTGGAACACACTTACTTATGCTTGCGTTTCTTAGGATTAATTGATCTAAGAAGTTAGTAAGTAATTTCAGTAATTTCGATGTATCAATTCGGATCAAACTTTCACAGACAGCTTATGTAATCTAACAAAGTAAGAGTTAGTGTGTACATAATGAAATCGTGTTCGTGTTAATGTTAGCAGTTACAAAGAGAATCAGTTCCATTGTGAGCTTTGATGATACCTCGTATAAACGAAATATAAAACCATCTTGAGAGCAGTTACTTGTGAAAGTGGTTGCATGATAATAAGTGGAACACTTCAATACTGTTCTATGCGGGTTACTGGACAATTCTCTGGCTCCGAGAGTCGGTGGTCAACGTTAGCCTGTTCTAACCTGATCTTGTTCGGTTCAGTTGTATTGATTCGTCTTTTGCAGTACAACTTTGCTTTTACTTTCCCTCCTTACTAAAGTCTAAACACATGGCCAGAATGAAATCTGGTACATTTTGATTTCTAGAAATGTGAACGATTATTACAACTTCTTTTAGAATGTTTTCATTTTCTGTCTATAGATTGAAGTACTGATCTATAACATTAATTGTTCAGGAAACCTGAATACAATTCTAAACAAGTTATTGCTGCGTACAGCGAAAGTTATGATGTTCATTCAAATTATTCATCCCGATCTTTTATTTATTATCTATCAAATCTTCTATTCGAGTTCTTACCACATTATACAAAAAAAAAAAAACACTAATGTTTTATTTGCTACATTTGGTATGCTAGTATCTACTAATATTTTTTATTGGCTCTAAACTTCGTTTTCCACAATGTTCCAAATAACCAAGTTTTACTGATTACAAATTAAATATTGTCCCATCTTGTTAGCAACTGTTTCTAAGACGCCTTCATCTTATGTTTCCTACACTTGCAACGATGTGTTGGTGGTTGCATAGAGTATACTGACTAGCCATATTTTACTTGGAAGCCCATGACTACATTGAACAAAAATGCGAAATAAGTAAATCTCATTTTTTTTTTTTTTTCATTTTCAGATTATGTCACATGAATTACAAAAAATCTTATAGAACCACTCAGTCTATCAGTCCGTCTACCCTTGACGAGTATCAGAGGGAAAATGTAAGAGATAGCAAGATTTTTTTTTCTTTTAAATATGGTTTCAACGTCCTAACAATAGGTTCCATCTCCTTCTAATCCCTCTACTACTCTTGCATTCCTACAATTTAGAAATCTATAGTAATTTCACAATATACAATGAAACGCATGTTGAAATGTTTTTACTGATAAGAAAAGTTCATGTATGTTAAACCAGCAACATCTAGCAAAATGATGATAGAGTTAATACCTAGGTATTTCGAGAGACAACATTTTCTTCTAATCTCGAAAATATTCCGTATATTAGTGTATAACTTTCAAAATTTTAATAAAAATATGCGTCAATAAATTAATAAAGGGGCCATCGATAGAATGTTGACTTCTGTAGTAAATGGTAGTTTAATGTCATCAAAAATAATTGAATTCCTTGTTAAAAGCAACTGTTATTTGTTTTAATTCCCTTTTATATTAATCGAGTCAACGAGGGTCTATGTACTCCGACCAAGGATTTTAAAGCATTGATTTAAAAAGCTTATAATTAGCAATAACGAAGATATCTTAGTTTTCCTGTAGAGGATCTTTTCAATTGAAATATCGAGCTCCCTCATGGCTAAGCGGTGAGCGTACGCGCCTTTGGCGTGGGAGGCCCGGGTTCGATCCCCGGCGGGAGCTCATGTGGTTCGGATTCCATATTAATCAGTAGGTCCCATCTCATATAGCCTCGCTGCAGAAAGGGACATTAAACTCAAAATCAACTCAACTCAATTGATATATCAATTAATCTCTGGTAACCTGTATTTCATTCTATATTTGTTACGTTACAGTGACGCGTGTTAGTCTAATCAAGTTCATATTAAGCGATCTCTCTCTCTCTCTCTCTCTCTATATATATATATATATATATATATATATATATATATATATATATATATATATATATAAAAGAAAGTAGATTGTACCGCGTAGAAGATTCATTAAGATTTGTGGTTGTGTAACTCTTGCTCTCACTCAACTAAAAGTTGGAAATCTCATTCTGAATGTGGAGAGAACCAACTCGTAGTTTCTCTTGTTACTCTCTTTTCTCATGCTGATCACAAAGCGAGTAGCTGGCGTGCATTATGTCCATTAAGTTTTGGTAGGTAAGATTTACTTTTTAGCACAATTACAATGAAACATTGGCAAATGGGCCACTATAGCATCATTGTTAAATTGTAAGGAAACCTAACGAAAGTAAATGTATATATATATATCATAGGAGGGAAAGTGTGCGTAGTATGGAAATACTGGTTTTGGCATCTAACAACTTTAGTCGGATTACTGAAGTTTAGTCACGTGACTCAAATAAGTATTATCATTGAAAGTTGAAAGAACAAATTTGACGGCTCATTTTTTTTAAATGAGAAATATCTAGATGTATTAATTTGTATTAATCTTACTGGATTTTATGTAGGAAAGAAAATTATGTAAGTTGTATTTCGTGCCCTAATGCAAGCAATATGGTTTATACTTATTAAAACAAATAAAATAATATAAGATGTAAGGAAGAGAAAGTACATGGAAATGAAAAGTCTAGTTCAAGACAGGAGAGATTGGAAAACTGCGCCAAACAAATTGAAAGATTGCTGATCTGAGAAGAAATGAAAACCAATGATTATTCTTATTATGAATCGTTATCCTAATATACAATGTATATAATTGTACTGTCTCAAAATATCCTGCAGGAGATTGACAGTATAATTTTTAACATGACAAAAATTAACAATACTGTTGATTGAGTTAGTAAGTTACATATTAGCTTCTTTACTTTGAAATAATTAATTTGTGACTTTAAAAACCTTTTTTTTTAACTTTCCTGCCTTCAATTTTGTTAGTATTTGCAGAGCTTGAGTTGGATATTTTGTTCATACGCACACTTGTTAAACATTTTGTTTACTTATCGTTATCCAGCAACCGGAAATGGTTTGACATACTTGTGTCTTCAAATTTTAGCAACTAATTTTTTGTATGTATTTTCAGCTACTTGAGATTTGTTGAAAATAACAGACAACTGAACACAATAAGAAATTAAATATATTTACAAATACAAATAATAAAATTTCTAGAATTGTGAATTCGCTAAATTTATAATTCGTCGTTAATTGATCTTGTTACGGGGAAATAATAAATATTAAAAAAAAAACATAAATCCAATATACTATTTCATATTGAAGTACCAGGAATTGGAGGGACTATATTTCTGTAAATTTCACTTACAGTATTAGAAAAATGCCTGCGAATAATTTAATAAATAGGTTGGTACAAGTGACTTTTAATATTCGTTCTTAAGATAAACTACCTACAATAGAAAATAGACACACTATTAATCATTTAGTATCCCTACATATTTTGTCACAGTATAATGAATTTCGGTAGCACTACATTTATTTTTGCACTAAATAAACCATTTGAGTTGGCAAGCAAAATAGTGGTCATTCAACCACCACATGCCGTCACTCCTGCACACCAGCACCACGAAATCCCACTATTCTTTGTCAAAAGACCCTATATATAAAATTATTGTCCGTGTGAAGTTTGGTTCGTAGTGCATGTTACATACGTTTTAGCTCGTACTGTATGTTCTAATTAATTTGATTGCACTTTCTGAAGTTTTTTAAGAACTTGTAGGTCTCTCTTCTGTGTACTTTTAAAGAAATTTTAACATTTTTTTTACTCCCTTATTTATATCTCAAATACAGAATTTCCTTAAAAACAAATTATTCTGCAAGAATTAACGTAAGATATATTCATTTAATTACAGTGAATAAAAATAAGATTCTGTTAATTTAACTATAGTCAGCCTAACGAAACTGGAAATTTGTAATACGCTCTCCCAATTGATTGGCTTTGTAAATTACTACTTCACACTGTTGGTATTAGGAAATCTTTCAATTGTTTTTGTTCTGTATGCGGGATGTTACGTGAACTTTCAAACATTGCTATGGGATACAAAACAAAACCTATATTTCTTAAATTTTTTGTACATTTTTGAAAAGAGCTTTCTATTTATAGTTTATTTTGCCATTTTTGTCATCCCATAACATGACATGACATGACATAATATGATGCGTTCAGTGTCATCTTGTTGCCTGACAAAATATTTTGTTTTCCTTTTTTTAAGAAAAGAAAAACACTTTCTACTTACATTGGCTTGTTGAAGAACAAACTCGAAAAAGAAGTCTTTTACGTACTGCTGTCGCAACGGTAAACTAACTTCTTCAACACAAAGTTTGTCAGGCATGGAAACCTTCAACAACGAACTTTGTTGAAGAGTCAAGTTGGTAGAGTTGTCACTCTGTCAGAAGTATACACGTGATACGTGCGCCATGTTGAAAGACGAGTTATTAGGGATAAAAAAAAAAAAAAACTTCAAGCTACTTCCTTTGTCCGAAACTTTTGTTTTGTCGAACGAAGTTTGTTTATATGTTTTTGCAGTATTAATAATAGTAATAATAAAAAACTAACTCTTTCGCTGGTTTTGTGCGTAAAGAATGTAATTAAAGCTTACTTTTTAAAACATTTGAAGTTTTGTTTAAAAAATGTCAAGGAAGTAAGAGTGAAGAAGGATACAGAAGGGTCTTTATTTAAATATTAATGTACCTGAATGGAAAAAAATAAGAATAAACAAATGAGTTTCGTATCACATTGTGAAACTACAGATTTAGTTCCGGAACTGGAGTACAATTTCAAATTACAACACTTCGTAACGACTTTGACACAGTAGTAGAACGCTCAACTTTAATTTTATTCTAGGTCACCTGAGCTTGTAATTGATATCATGTCATTTTTTTTTTTCGGGGTTTCATCTATCATTTGTCCTCTCTAACGACTGGCTTCACCATGGGATATTAAGTTTGTTGCGTCATGCAGCTTTCTCAGTTCGATGAAGTATTAATGTTTTTCTTCCAGATGAACGGGAACTTGGTTTGGTTGAACTGATTTCTTCTTTAGATCTATTTAAATGTTTTTAACTTTCGTAAAATAAATTGTGTGATATGTAATTTTTAAATCGGTATAAATGAAATTTGATTTAAGTAGTGTAATATGAAATTTGTATGTAGAGAAAACAAAGGATATTTAACTAAACTTGAAGATAAAATCAATTCTTTAAAATTTTAGTTCTTTTTTTTAATGATAATAGATATAAGCCAATGGGATAGAAAACAAAGCTAGCACAGGTACTCAATACACTTAAAAGAAGCCAATGGGATAGGAAACAAAGCTAGCACAGGTACTCAATACACTTAAAAGAAGCCAATGGGATAGAAAACAAAGCTAGCACAGGTACTCAGTACACTTAAAAGAAGCCAATGGGATAGAAAACAAAGCTAGCACAGATACTCAATACACTTAAAAGAAGCCAATGGGATAGAAAACAAAGCTAGCACAGGTACTCAATACACTTAAAAGAAGCCAATGGAATAGAAAACAAAGCTAGCACAGGTACTCAATACACTTAAAAGAAGCCAATGGGATAGAAAATAAAGCTAGCACAGGTACTCAATACACTTAAAAGATATTATTAATAGTAGTAGTACTATTTTAATGTATCGGGTTTGTCAAAACTCCTTTATATATCTACCCTCTTCATCCGTCCGGGAGACAAAAAAAAAACTCTCAAAAACTACTTGAGCGATCATCAAATTTGGTGAAAATTTAGAGGGTCGTCATTATCATAGGTATTCTGCCCTTACTGCCAGGTCACTTGCAGCAGCTGAGGAGCTTCCATGCTCCACGGTCCTCCGCTAACCTTAGGGGTCGAAAGTTTCTTTAAAAGTTGTAAGAACCGAATTCTTTGTTAGAGCCGATACCCAAACCGGAAGTGTAGAAATTAAACATTTTCGGTTTTAATGTTGATAGCTGTGGGGCAAAATACGGTAATATGTAGAGAGATGGGGTTTTCTGTAATTGCTTAAAGCGTCCCAAGAACATATTCCATCTGTACTCTATTCTAGCTATTAAAATCGTAAGTGGCAGAAAACCAAGCACTTTGTATTTCAACGTTGACTGATGTGGAGTAGAAACGATAATAGCGATAGAAAAGCGAATTTCTGCAATCGATTAAGCATTCCAAGAATATACTCCATCTTCACTGTAATATCTCTACTAAAACCGGAAGTAGAAGAAAATCAACCACTTCCGGTTTTAATGTTGATCACTATGGACTAGAAACGGCAATAGGAAGAGAGGGAGACTGTTTCCTCCAATCGACTAAGAGTCTCAACAATACATTTCATTACCAGTCTCTAGTAAAGCCGGGAATTCTAGAAATCCATATAACTTCCGGTTTCGATATTTATCTGCATAGAGCAAAACGCTAAGAGAGGAACGTTTTTTTTAAAATCGGTTTAGCATTCTAAGTATAGGTACCATCTTCTCTTTTAACCCCTATACAAACCAGAAGAGGTAGAAATCAACCACTTCCGGTTTTAACATTGATCGATATAGAGTGAAAATGGTAACATATACGCGAGATTTAGTTTTCTGTAATCAATTATGTGTCCCAGAAATATATTTCGTCCCCACTCTAATCTCCCTCCTGAAACCGAAAGTATCATAAATCAACCACTTCCGGTTTAAATTTAATCGTTATAGAGTGAAAACTGTAACAGCGAGAAGTGGTTTTCTGCAGTCGATTAAGCGTGCCAAAAATATATATTTCCATTTTCACCCTAATCTCTATTGTAAACTAGTATCATAAAATCAACCACTTTGTGTTTTTATATTGATCGCTATAGAGTAGAAACGACAAAAGATAGGAAGAATCGGTTTTCTGCAGTCCATTAAACATCTCAAGAGTATATTTTATCGTTACTTTAATCTCTCTACTAAAGCCGTAAATGGTACAAATCTACCACTTCCGGTTTAAGTAATTGAAAAAATGTCACACCAAACTTCACGGGCTGCATATGTGACACCGCTACTTGTTTTAAATTCTACCATGCTCAATATTATGCCATCTGGTTACCCCTCAGTATCACATAATCTATTTTGTCTTCATCCTACCTCAGTTTTAACGTCAGATAGGATGAGAGTGAAATTAAGGTCTGATGACCCTCATGACGAGAATTAAGTAACACACGTAATGATTCATGATTTAATTGTTGTCAAGGTGTCACGCGTGATTGTATTTGTGGGTTCTGCGAAAAATTATAAGGATGTGCGTCAAAGATTTATTGAAAACAAGTAATAAGCATAGTATAATATCGTCACCATGTATATTCATATAACCACGTGTATACATATATATAATATATGGCCGGATCCAGGATTTCTTGACGGAAAGTGCACCAATAACTACAACTACATTTGAATTAAATTTGAATTTTTTAAATACCTTTCGGTATCTGTGGTCTGAATGAGGAATAATACTTTGCATAGTGAATATTTTTTCCCCTTCAACCTTCAGAAAATCGACTTAAACAATTGCTTTTGCAAAACTCCGTTCTCTTTTAAGCCCCAAATAGACACATTATAGCGGAAAGTTTCGGAAAGTATTGTTATTTTCACTGCTAGCTTCTCATTTTAGATAGTGTATATTTACAACAAAATGGAGGGGTTGCTTATTGTATATTTACAACAAAGTGGAGGGGGTGCTTGTGCTCCTGTGCACTCCCCTAAAACTGTCCTTGTATATATAGGTCTATAATTTTCTGGAACTTTCTTCCTTTCATTTAATATCCAATTAGCGATGAATAAGAAAGTCAGTGAATAAGACAGAAAATCTTTTAGGAATTTACATTTTCCTTTACATTTTCCTCATATTTAATGTGTAAATCATAAATCATAGAATTATATTTCACATTTATTATTTTTCTTCCAAATTCAGATATGCAATGTGTTCAACTGACACTATTAATTAATGCCACTTATTCATGCTGAGCCAAATAAAAATAGCAAACATAGTACATAGTACGTATATATAATATGTTAACCTTTTGATTGAGGATATAATACTAAATCATTATGTATATGGTATTTGCTCATAGGTTTAATATAATATGATTAGTGCATAAGGGATTACTAGCTTAATTGCCTGCAGGATCTCATTATGTAATGCACTACTGAATTCGAATTCTATATTGTATATTGGCGCTATATTATTGAGCAGAAATATAGAAAAAATTTTATTGAACTTCTTTCATTACTTCAAATTTTGCGTTCAATTTTGACCCATTTGTACGGATTTGATTTTTTTTTTTAAATGTATGTATGTTTATCTCATATAACAATGTCATTTATCATCAATTGCGACCCGGATCCTGTACATTATTCATATCATACCTAAGTTTATGAGGACAAAATACAATCACGCACATTTGATAGGTGTTATTGATCTTCCTTTCAAGTAAATGGTTCTTTTCTCCAACATAAGTTGACACCGACATATAATAAATTTATTTCACTTAAATATACATATTTAACTTCAGAAACAGTGCTAAATGGGCACTTGAGAGTAATTTGGAGTTTTGTGTACAATTAAATCTGTCTTCCGTTATCTTGTTTAAGTGTTCTGCCCGAAGTTCTAATTCAGTTGCCCTAACGTAGCTGCGGGACCCACTAAGCCAGTAGAGCAAGGTAGGATGATCAGTTTCTTTCCCTTGTGTTTCTAAAAGATATATGGAAGACTGGAAATTAATGAGCAGAAGTAAGAAGAATGGTTAGGAATTAGGAGTAGGAATACCACGTATGCAAAAATTGTATACGAGGGTATTTCCTAAAGTTTCTAGCATGGTACTGAAATATCATGCCGCTGGTAATAAGCAGCTCGTCGCATGTAGTGCCGTCTATGGATAAAATAATATGCCAACTCCAAATGTATAGCTGCGTTCGTTTGTTGGCGTCAGCCGTTTGAATCAGTAGCTGCACGTTGAGCTTGATTCTGCATGACAATGCTCCAGTCAACACAACTGTTGTTGCCAAGACTGTGGCTTCGAAGAGGTTCAGCACTCATCCTACAGCCCAGATTTAGCACTGTAACCTTGGCAACAAGAGCCATGTGGGCTGGAGCATTAACATTCAGTGTGCTAACTCAATGCACAGCGACTTACTGAAATGACTGCATCCAACGAATTGACGCAGCTAGACGGTTGAAACTCATGCATGATTTCTTCCATAGATGAGCCTATATGCCATGAACGCTTTACTAGTGCCATATGACTGATTATGGAAGAATTTGTAAAATTATAATCTGGAATGAAATGAAAAAATTCCGAAATTCTTCTTTTGCCTAAAGGTATAAATAGGAAACCTTAAACTCACTATTTCATGTTTTTTTCTTTTGCAATATTATTCAAATAGTGTATTAGAAATTTTTATTTATTCTTTTCTTATTATTAATAAGTTTTACGTATTTGCTAATATTATTCCCTCTGTGAACGATCTGGTTCCTTTACACTATAAGAGGCCGATCCGAGTGTCTTATGTCGGAGAAATGTCAGTGTCAGGCTGAAAACATTTGGAAATACTTTCGTAATTACAGATTCATTACACAAGCAGTTGCTCGCACATTTCAATTAACATTTCTCCGATATAAGACACTCGGATCGGCTTCTTATAGTGTAAAGGAACCTATCGTTCACAGAGGGAATGATATGGATTAGCGAATACGTAAAACTTATTAATAAAAAGAAAAGAATAAATAAAATTTTCTAATACACTATTTAAATAATATTGCAAAAAATAGAAAAGAAAAGAAAAGAAAAGAAAGAAAGAAAGAAATAGGAGTTTAAGGTCTACTATTTATTGCCTTTAGGCAAAAGAAGAATTTCGGAATTTTTTCATTTAATTCCAGATTGTAATCCTACAAATTCTTCCATAATCAGTCATCTTCATTATCATTATATTCATATGACTCCTGTAGCCTAAAAGTCATAATACTGTGTAACGACTCAGCATACACCATACACATTATCTTTGATATGCTTTGTAACACTATCAGAACACAACCAAGAATCCATATTAATAGCTTCATATCTACAAGGTTATACAGATGGTGATCAGAAAAATGGAAACACCTGTAGTTGGCAACACGTTAGATGTATGGGTTGGCAGTGGTGTCGTGGCGCCCGCAGCGCCGGAGCGCTGATGGTGGTGTGTTAGGTCAGTCTCCATACTACGTCAGGCGCAGTGGAACAGCAGTGTCCAGTGGCTGCAGCAGACGGAGGTAGTGTAAAATGGAAGACCTCTCAGATTTTCAAAGAGGGCAAATTGTTGATGCGCGGTTATGTGGAGTGAGTATGACGGCAGTGACTACTGTGTTAGGTGTGTCGCGTGGGACAGTGTCGAAGGTGATGACGCGCTACACAACACACGGGAAAACCACATCGGGGAAGCGGAACAGTGGGCGGAAGAAAATCATGAGTGACAAGTCACGCCGGATATTAAAGCGCATTGTCACGCAGAACCGTCGTGCCACAGCGGAGCAAGTGACGGAGGAACTCAATCAGCACCTCCCCCACCTGTTTCGACATTCACAGTCCGCCGCGAATTACATGACATGAACTTACGGGGTCGTGGTGCACGGGCCAAACCGCTCATCAGGGACCATAACGCTTTCGCACGCCGCAAATGGTGCCGCGACCATGCAACTTGGACCGTTGAGGACTGGAAACGTGTGATATGGTCGGATGAGTCATCCTTTACCCTATTCCCAACCACGGGCCGTGTTTATGTGTGGAGAACGCCCAAAGAAGCTAATAATCTGCAGTGTTTCCGCTCAACTGTGAAACATGGCGGCGGCTCGGTGATGTTGTGGGTCGCCATATCATGGTTTTCATTGGGTCCTGTCACACTTAGCGGACGAATCACTGCCAACGATTATGTCGCAATTTTAGGAGACCACTTGCATCCTATGGTCCGGATGTTGTTCCCGGACAATGACGCCATCTTCCAGGATGATAATGCACCCTTTCACACAGCTGGTGTTGTTGCAGCGTGGTTTGAGAAACATCGGGTTGAAGTTCAACACCTCCCCTGGCCCGCCCAATCCCCAGATCTCAACATAATTGAACATCTGTGGTCCGTCTTGGAAACACGACTCCGGCGACAATTTCCATCTCCATCCTCTCTCACAGAACTAGGCGATGCCCTGCACGAGGAATGGTGTAAAATTCCACTTGCTACCATTCACGACCTCTATGCCTCCATCCCACGTCGCATCAAGGCTGTTCTGAAGGCGAAAGGTGGCCCGACACCATATTAATCTGGTAAATTGTAATTTCGTTCAAGTGTTTCCATTTTTCTGATCACCATCTGTACATTATCCCACATTATCCTATACCACAGCCAGCAAATTCTACCTAGATAAACTGTTACGCAACTCTTAGTATTTTCCATAAGTAGAAGCTTTGCTTTGTATATACTTAAACACAAACAAAACTATTTGCTGAACAAAACAATATATTCACATAAAATACTACATACG
Organism: Thermobia domestica; assembly: GCF_964235325.1. Taxonomy (NCBI): domain Eukaryota; kingdom Metazoa; phylum Arthropoda; class Insecta; order Zygentoma; family Lepismatidae; genus Thermobia; species Thermobia domestica. The sequence continues at coordinate 13,440 of NW_027656465.1, forward strand.
TGTTACAGTTTCGCCAACTAACACTTTGGCTTCATCAGACACTATCATTATTATCACCTTTGTTTGTGTTTAAGCAACTCTTAGATTCATTTCTATGCTTTTATTTGCATAGGTACAATACCACCAATACTAAATCAACAAGAAAAGCTAAGAACAGAAAACAAATTCGGTTCCTTTTCTTTTCCAGTTCTCGCAATGCATGTGTCTAGTTCTTAGCACTTTCTGCCTCTAACCATACACTGTGGACATGAAACTAAAGATGTCAAGAACGGAGAAACCAGTAGTGATTTTATGTATAAACCGAGTCTTTCTAAAAGAGATCATGTAATTAATTCATTGTTAATAGATTTTTTTTTAATTTTAGTGCAATTTATCTTTTTATCTCTCTTTTTGCTGTACTTCGTCTGGTAGCAACACTGGCTCTAATACTGTTCTCTGCTTTTCTTCATTTCGTTTTCTTCTTGCTTGAAAATACGATGTTCGCCTATTTATCTGATTTTTAGTTACCCTTGTTGACAGAATGTCGATAGAAGGGCAACCTGACTTCTTTGGGAAAATAAACGATGCGTCGTCTCCATTTCTCGCTTGTAGAAAAAGAAGATATATATAGGTGATGAGTTTGCAAGCATATTGAAATCTTGTAATATATATTTTTATTTATACAGTTATTGTTCGATGTTATTGATTTTCACACATAGAAGTAGTAATAGTAGTAGTAGTAGGTATTGTTGCTGTCAAATTAAATAATGATTCGGCGAATACAACTCTTTTCACACTCTTTGTGAAGTGGATAGCGATAACAAATATCTTACATTCGCTGGAAAATTTGTGTGCTTTATTTTTTATTATTATTATTTTTTAAGCAGCAGCAATACAAACTAAGGAATGTACAGGGATATCTCGTTCATCTCGATTATCAGTTGCCAGGAAAATTGCCGCAATAATGAATCCGCGATAATCGGGGCTAATAATAATGCTTGTAAAATTAATTATGATTACCAAGGATGTTTCCAATTTATTACAATAAACTACCGATTGTCCGTGGAATTGAATTGTATGGCGCAGCAACCTCGGATGAGTGAATTCTACAGATAATCCGGAAAATAATCGAAAAACGACACAAAACAAAATGAAGATGCTTTTAAACAATTTTTACTTACAGCAGGGCCTACACATTAGAGACCTGCACGGGCCGGCCCGCAGATCGGGCTTGGGCGGGCCGACTCTATTATTTCTTTGGGCCGGGCCGGGCTTGGGCGGGCCGACACTGATTTCTCTTTAGGTCGGGCCGGGCTGGGGCCGATTAATTGCAATTCTTTAATAATTATTGACATTCGTTAAACGATAATTAGAATAAAGAGTGCCCGTATGCCCGTGAAAAATGTTACAAAATGAAACTTATAAAATTTATCGGGCCCGGGCCGGGCTTGGGCCAAGAATTTTAAAAAACTTATCGGGCCGGGCCGGGCTCGGGCCGAAAATCTCCAAAACTTTTCGGGCCCGGGCTGGGCCGGGCCTACGTACATTCGGGCTGGATTGGGCTTGGGCCGAAAAATTCGGCCCATGCAGGTCTCTACTACACATACATGTGTGACTTAATAAACGGTAATTTACTGTATTCTAAACATAGTTTGGTTTTGACCCAGACATGTGGCTCGAACCTGGCATTAAACTTTATGTCCAAACCGTGTATAGCCTTGATGATGGAAAGATTCGTTTAAACTTTGAATATATAGAAACAAGTTAAATCCTTTCATATCGTAAATACAGGATAGTGTTCACTTTTTAATACATAATTATGTTGTACACTTTATATGTTGCATTATACTAGCAAGCAGTAGAATTTGTTTTGTTTAAAAAAGTTTTAACATGTGATGTATGCTAACTCCATGAATCTAGTACAGATTTTGCGTTAGATATGAATGAGAAATCTTTCTCGAAGATAAATTGAAAATTCACTGAAGGTTGTGAGGTAAAATCTGCTTAGAATCAGAGGTATATAATTTGAACCTCACTTTTCAAGTGTCTATACGAGAGAGAGGAAACTCGTCCTTTCGATGCATAATTGTTTCCTCGCAGTTAGGAATCCTTTCAAACAGTGTCTATCTCTGTGTCGTTCTTGACTTGTTTTTTTTTTATTTTCTATTTTTATTTACATTCCCTTTTGGTTCACCATCTTCACGTAGCTGCTTTGAAGTTTCACGAGAGAAAGTCTCGACTTCAGCGACATCTTGAGGGGGGAAAAAGACAAGAGCAGTTGAAGACAACAGACAACACAAAGCAAAAGCAAAATGGCATGAAGAAGGAAGAGGAGAAAGAAGAAGACAGATGAAGATGCTCTGCTGAGTAGGGAATTGCTCACACAGAAAGACGTGAATTCATCGTGTAGCAAGTCGGAGAAGCAGTCAATCCCTTTCATTCATTTAGTTTGTGTGCGTGTATATGTATGCATGTATGTATGTACGATATCCTGTAGTTCCATCAGACAATTTTCTACCTACTCTCCTGAAACTGTATAATACCAGTACTCGGAAAAATTTTGCCACTTCCACCAAATTCGCTGTATGTATTTGTCTCACAATCTTCTCCACCTCATACTACATACTTGGCCCCCTAACCTTTTCACGCTTCTCCCCTGATGATGATAAATTACAGTCGTCTTGAATAGGACTTTTACACAAGAATAGAAGGGGTTAGACGGAGATTTATGTTTGTGCGTGCATAGAGGTGAGTGTGGGTGAGAGAGAAGAGAGAGTGAGAGAGAGAAGGAAGAATATTGTCTTCTGACGAGTCCAGAACATGAAAGCAGATTTACATTGTAATCACGTTATCTTGCGTTTCTAGAACTTGCTTTGTGACCTCCTGATGTAACATAAGTCTCTATAGGGGTCATATAGTAAAGACATGATAATGAAATTTCGTATTAAAGCTTATGGCGGAAAAGATGCATCTAAAAGTTCCTACATTTTAGCTCCAGTTTAAAGTAGTAAAACTGAATTATGTTAGTATAAGTGAAATTTAAAACTAGAATTTTATTAAGATTTTGAGTTTTAATGTTAAATTTACATTTAATGCAGCGTTAATATTTCATTGATTTCATCGATGATGTTCGCTCGGATGCTTTTAAATGTCCAAAACGAGAAAGAGAGAAAGGGAAAGAAAGAAAAGGAAAATTAGAGCAAATAGAAATTAAAGTATAAGGTTGTGTTGCACGGACAGCAATATATATATATTAATGAAATATAAACCGGAAAACTAGGGAAGGAGAAAAAATACAGTAGAACCCCTCTCGTCCGCCCTCGGCTGGTCCGCCACTCCGGTTAATCCGACCGTACTTGAGCCGAACTTGTCCCGACCCGTCGATGACTCACGAAGTCAATTGTCGTTTACTACCGTCGCGGCATTGTTGTTTACTTGTGTTACCGCATATCCACTTTAGTGCTCCGTCATCTCTTGTATCGTTTTTTTCGTTGTTCGTGTTTTCTGTACTGTACAGTTTTTAGTGCTTACTGTACGTTTGTTTTTACTGTAGAGAACACTACAGCCATTTCTGAGTATTACTTATTTTATTATTTCACTGTAAATCCGTATTTTTCTGTATTTTCTGATAACCCGGCCTTTTTTTGCGTTCCGACCATACCCCCAGTTCCAAAAGTGACGGATTAGAGGAGTTCTATTTTAAATGAAAGTTTTCAGTTTAACGCCCATGATTATTCTCTTTACTCTAAAGGAGATGAATGGTTAAGATTAGTGAATGATGATGGATTAATTGGTGGAATGAGAATTGGTGTTAAATGTAACACATGGAGTTGGAAAAACGTCAGACGTCTGGGTTCGCAACAGCCAGGCGGCTATCGCAGTGCCGGCTGATAGTGGTAGTATGTTAGTGCACTGAGTAAACGGTGATACTGTAAATGGGTGACTTCTCTGATTTCTAACAGGCAAATCATTGACGCTCGGTCATATGGTGCGAGTGGCAGTGTTCGAGCTGATGGTGGTCCAAAAAATTCGCGGCGAAACCTCATTGGCGGAGAGGAACAGTACTTGGAAGAATACCTTCAGTAATAGGTCCACCGAGCATTAAAGCAGATTATCACTCAGAATCGTCGTGCGACTGCGATGCAAGTGATAAAGGTACTGAAGCATCACCTTCCACAACCTGTATTGACAATCACAGTCCACCGTGAATTACATGACACGAATATACAGGATTCTATTGCATGGGGCGAAACTGATGATAAGGGAGCATAACGCTTTTGCACAACGCCAGTGGAAATTACCTCAGAATTAGCTGCTTGTACATTTTGTTTTGGAAAAGTGGTAAACCTAGACATGACCTTTGACAAAAACAAACGAATAAAGTTGCTATAATGCCTGTGTAGTTACATATATACAGTGTTTTAAAAAGTAGGGGTAGGGATTACGATATTTTATTGAGTCTTTGTCCCTAAAAAAAAAATTCCTGAACATAGTAGTGGACAAAACTGAGATTTCGTTGCACAATTTAATCCAACAATATGGACTTTTGTATTTCAATGTCACTGCACAATGCGCCAGAAAATAACTGCTGTGATTTGAAAGAAGAAAGAAAAAAAACACAATTAAATATATGATTCGTATTCGCTTTTAAATCATATACGTATGTAAATCGTTAAGAATTAAATGAACCAATTCAGCATGGTACATTCCCTTGGGAGACAGAAACGTATTAAACTACGGTCAATTGGCTGGCAATTCTCGCGGCCAATACTTTTGAACTGCGCTTCTGTGGCTTATCAGGGAGGGGGAAAAATCCGCTTTGATTTCTCTAAGCTGCATATAGTTTTTTTCTTTTCTTTCTTTCTCTCTTTGTACAAGCGCTACATTTGGGCAAATAATTGCCCCTAGTTTTCTCTTTAATCTCCTTTCCTCTGTTCGCTTTTCACAGTCAATCGACAGCGTATTAATTGGTTCTTTTTTTTTTTTTAACATTTTCTCACTCTTCCATTCGACATTAAAAGGCAAGTCTTTTATATAAATAAAGAAGAAAAAATTATAAAAAGTGTAATTACATTTAAAAAAAGAAATAATTTTATAGTTTATTTCAGTTAATTTGCTATTAGTTTTGTGCGTATTATGAGGAAATTCTGTTCATTGCATGCATAAATAATATTTAACCTTATCTCCTGTAGTAATCAGAATACAGTACTTACCTATAGGGTTAATTCTTTGAAGTGCAGTAGTTAACTGACCATCCAATAGTATTCATATGATGTAGTATAAGGTTGTGTTAAGGTGCTCTTCCACTGAGATAATCGCAATCATCCACCGTAGCAACCGCGGCCTGTCCGTTCTCCGTCATATCTTCGAGCCACTGAGAAAAGCTCCGAAAGGCCACTCCTTTTCTAACAATTCTGAGAGGTATCCTCATCCAATCTCGACGGTTCTTTGCTCTTGGTATCAACAATCTAGTGACGCGCTGGCAAGGGACCATTCTTTTTTTGACAATTCGATTTCTGAAAATGCTTGCTAACATCGGATGCAGCACCCGAAGAAACCGAGAAAAACAAGTTTTTAGCGGCAGACCGGAAACAGGGCCGGGAGATAAGGGAGTCCAAAGTTCGAATACAGGACGCAGAAAGTGCATATAAACATCATGTAATTTTGAAACGAATGGAGGAATTGAGATCAAATTTGAGGTGTGAGTATCGAGTGTGAAGCTCTTTGGAATAGGTATATCGCGCATCATGTCGGCCATCTTAAAAGTCGCCATATTGGAGTTATCGAAAATTATGAAACGGGAAGGAAATCATTGGCATTATCAATTTAGGCTAGCTTGTGGCTAAAATTCCTCCACTCGTTTCAAAATTGGATGATGTTTATATGCACTTTCTGCGTCCTGCATTCGAACTTTGGACACCTTTTTCTTCGGCCCTGTTTCCGGACTGCAGCTAAAAACTAGTTTTTCTCGGTTTCTTTGGGTGCTGCATCCGATAATAGCAAGCATTTTCAGAAATCGAATTGTCAAAAAAAAAAAAAAAAAAAAAAAAAGAATGGTCCCTTTGAGACCCCGGCTGGAACCGGCAAAGTGACTGTGATAGCGCATATGAAATGCTTTAGTTTTACTTATATGTTCCACACAATAAATTATCGTATGAATAAACTGAAGTTTTTGCTTTCATTTAGACAACTCTTTTAAATTATTATTTGTTTTAGGCATCTGAAATACTACTATATACCACCAACAAACTTCCAGTGGAGATAGTAGTAGATGCACTTCTCCCGGTTTCAATGAAGAGATAAGACCTTAAATGAAATCTACTCTTGGAACTCTAAATAAACATTTTAATAAAATTCTTGCTATTTTTCCGTAAAAAAAAAAAAAAAAAAAAAAACTTTTGACAAAGTACTTTCAGATATTAAGTAGATACTTTCAATAATGCAGACTGAAAGTACTTGAGAACAAAATCCCGAGGTAAATATTCGGACCGAAAAGGAATGGGAATGGGCAATGGCGGAAACTTCATAAGGAAGAACTGCATAATTTATACCTTTTACCAAACATTGTTAGGGTCATCAAGTCTATAGGAGGCTTAGGTGGACAGGTTATGTAGCCAGAATGGAAGAAAGTAGGAACGCTTTCAAAGTTTTAACTGGAAATTCAATCGGAAAACGACCATTAGGAAGACCCAGGCACAGATGGGAGGACAATATTAAGATGGATCTCGCAGAAACAATACAAAGTAGAAGCTAGGTTTAGTTGGCCAAGAACAGAAAATAATGGAGAGTTTTTGTGAACGTGGCATTGAATCTCCAGGTTCCATAGGTCACAGTGTTAGTTTCCATTTGTTATTCCTGTAGAGGATCATCCAATTTTGAAACCGGAAGTTGTTCAATTTAGAAGATCAACCCATTTTGAAATCGTAACATGTTAAACTTACAATTTTAGGTTTAAATAGATGCAGGAGGACCCATCCTTGAGACACTAAATCGTATGTAGGAAATCTTTCCCCTCTCTCTCTGACCATTTTTTGCTCTATGGGAATCCGATATTGAAACTAGAAATGATTAAATTGACAACTTCTGGTTTCAATAGATGAACAAGGACGAAGATTAAATCTATTTTGGGGACGCTAAATCCCTATCAAGAAATAATTTCTTGCTTCTCTGACCATTTTTACTCTAATACTTTACGACAGGCAGATGGACGGACAAAATAGTTTGATAAGACTTCCCATCCTTAGGAATACCATAGTTTGGAAGTCTAATAGACGTAGTACTCAAGGTATGAAGTTCATCAAATTAAAAATTTGAACACAATTTCATTTGATATGGTTCTACTTTTTCGCAGGTTACGTGAAATGTCAGTGGAGTAAAAAAAATCATCTTTTTGGAACGTAGACTTCCTTATTTTCATTTTTTTTATTCGTCACATTCTGAGCGTATGATATCACTGACATTTCTGTTGGTGTGAAAAGCATCTTCATTTCTGTGTTAGCTTGTGAATTGAGCAGCACAGATAGAATATCTAACTCAAGTACATCAATTATGAAAGAATCTGTGTACCTCTGAGCTGTTTTCTCTGGCAACTTGGCTAGGAAGAGAACAAGGAAGGCTCCTGAATTTGTTATAGAAGTAGCAAAAGGTTCAAACGGAAAAAGATACTTCTATTGTGTGAATGATGACTGAGGAGCACTGAAAGTCGATTCAGAAATCTCTTTCTTCAGCTCTACTCACTCTGCTAAAAGAGAGAACTCTGTTTTAATTGGTCGACGATTCAGAGTGTGAGATCCCTCCTCACTTCCCTCCTCCTTCTGTTTCTCCTGGATGAATAGAAGATTCCGAAAAGAAAGAAAAAAAGAGTGAAAAGACCTGTTGAAGCTTTTTCAGCAAATCCTGGGAGAAGCTGCTTTGACATCTTTGGCTTTCAGTTAATTAACTGACAAAGAAATTTTGAAAAGCAGAAGACAGTGATATCTCTTCAAGTCAGGGTGAAAGTAAAACCATTTTCCACAATCAGGGTTATTTTTGTGTCTCTAATTTCGTTTTTGCGTTTCGTTGCTTTAAATATATGTTGCTTGAAGTTTGCTTGGTGCAGTAGTTATAAATAATAACGAGCAACTGAAATAAAAAAAAAACCGTTGGTCGTATTTAAATAAATACTCGTATGATGTAAGAGTAATTAATTTATAGGTTGGAGTTCAGTGTACTTTTTAAACACCAAGCTATGTGAGACGTGGATCTACTGTTTAAGATGGAATCCGAGCTTCAAATTTCAAAGCTGTCCCATCGGGAATCAGCTTGGGACCCCGAGCACCGAAGGCGCTCGCACTAGCCACTAGACAAAATGGGAGAGCAACTATAGAAATTGTAGTTAGGAATAATAATAATAATAATAATAATAATAATAATAATAATAATAATAATAATAATAATAATAATAATATAATAATAATAATAATAATAATAATAATAATAATAATAATAATAATAATAATAATAATAATAATAATAATAATAATGGTGCAAAATATTACTTTTCTGTACCTTCTGTAACTACAGTAGTATTACTCGTGATTATACAAAGTGTGAACCAAAAATAAGGGTAAAGATGTGAATGCCAAAGTATAACTTGAAACACTCGAAGTGGGAGTATGGAGAAAAGATAGAGAAAATTAGTTTGGTGTATCGGAAAATCCAATGATGTATTTAAAAAGCTATATGGAAGATAATTAGAAAGACTGAGAGTAAATGATTAGGATATTGTTGGAAAAGAAATTGTATTACGACGTACATGATAAAAATAATCTTGAAATGAGAAGAGGATATTACCACAGGAAGAGGTTGTCCATGAGACGAGTACCTGACAAGACGAGACAGAGCTCTTCCTTTAGAAACAAAAACATTTGTTGAACAGGTATACATTATTTTCACATGTTTTTCGAGACGAGACAATCTCTACTCTTGCCTCGTAGGCAACCCTAATTACAACTTGTGGACAGAGTTATACGTATATATGCTTAACAGTATGCCAACATCAATACGGCATTTAAGAAAACTGAATATAAATATGTAGATAATTTTATTGAAGTCTTTCTCTATAGGAAAATGAATGTATGTATTTTGCAGCATAGCTCGGAACGCCTGAAAAAAAAAATCAACCAAACACGCCTATTACTTATAATCTGAAAAGAAATATTGTTGGGGTGAGGGTGAGTTGGAGTGGGACCCTTAAGCTTGAAGTAGGAAGGGTTGACGTAAAAATAATTGAATTTCGAATCCATAGTTTTTGGGATCGCTGAGATGAATAATGAAATTCCTGACGTTGTTTAAGTACAAATTTAATCTGATAGGCATGGGGGTGAAAACTGAACAAAATAATCGAGAGATTGATAACCGAATTTGTAATAGTCCCGATGACATTTAATTCCAGCATAAATCACGTAGGAGAAATAGAATTCTGTAGAACCTTCTAGAAAATTACTTCTATTTTGTACTATAGATAGAATTCTTACCTTTTCTTGCGTAATGAAAGATGGGATTAAGTACTCTTGGAACGGCGGGAAGGATTTCAAATTCTTCGCGAAAAACAGGCATTTCAGCTTGTTACTAATTTGTTAGCCTTTGTTATGAAAACAGACTTCTAGCAAATAGATGGACAATGTGTCTACTATACTGTACTTTTGTGTTGAAAGTATTTGGGGACGAAGAACAGCAAATAGAGAAGACTGGTTAATATCAATCTTCGTTCTTTTCTTTTCGTGGCAATCAAATATTCACCAGTGTACCTAGGTATAATACTAAAATGTAAAGTTTATCGGAATGCTTTCAACTTTACGTTATGTACTAGTAATAAATATTTTGGTTTTAAACGTTTAGTGTAGTTGACTTTAATTGATAATTACGAGCTTATGTTTATCATTGAAGTTGCATTACTTGTTTACTTATTCAATCATGGTTCGCTACTGTATTTTTTTAAAATTAACAATTAGTGTATTGTATATCGAGGCTTATTTATGTCACCTTCCCTCTCCCCACAACGATCTATTCTACGTATATAAGTTTGTGATTATAAATTAAAATTAAACAGTTAACAAATTTATATTGATGATTGTCGTATTGTTTTATAGTGCTTTTTTTAATTTCTGAAAAATATGGACTAACAGAAATTGTAGGCGATAGAATTCTATATGGAGAGGACACGATTTCTCACTGGTAGGGCGCTTACGTCTGGTGCATAGAGTTCCTGGTTCAATCCCCGTCCAAGTAAGAGTGTGGTGGACAACATCGTGTCCGTGGGTTTTCTCGGGGTAATTCCGTTTCCGTGGGACGTTAAACTGAAATATTTCATTTTTTTTTCAGAATTTAAACATGGGCGTCGATACAAAATATTTGGAAGGTTTTGGAAAATGTTAGTTGTTTCTTCTTTCTACAGACGTGTTTGGTTATCAGTTCCGCAGTTCGAAAGTATTCCTACTTCGGAGAAATTTCGGAGCACACTAAGATGAAACTATTGCATGCCTTCTAGCGGAAATTTTGTATGTTTTTTTTTTAGAAATGAATGCGCAAAAAATCCTGTCAGTATAGAGATTCAAAATGAACTTCAACATTCCTTGGGGAAAAAAGGTGTTGGAAAATTGGGTTAGGTGAACCTTATTTGTTATATTTCCATATCCCCAAGCAATATTATAACAACGAATATTTGTTTTGCTTATGTATTATATATATACATGTATGGTATGTGTACTATACGTTGTTTGAAAACCCTAATTCTTTTATTCGTTTTCTTATGTGTAATGTACGTTTCCTTTTACCTATCGCTGGAGTATCCAATCCGCGTACCACGTACCGAATTTTGTGTATGCTCTTGAATATGCCATTTTATTTTATTCTTAACCCTTCGTGTTTGGTAATATAAAGGTTGAGTTGAGTGGTTTTGATTAGTTCTGAATATTTTTTTCGTGCTCCCGCTTCCATTGGCGTAACTAGGATATTTTGCCAGCGGTATCCATGGCCTCTTACTTTTGAGAATTAAAGAAATTTTACCTGTGATCCACTGGTATTATATGGCGGCAATAGCACATTAGGATGGGCCTAGCCCTTCTCTAGTTATGCCTATGCCGCTCCAAATAAAGACAAAAGGAGGGAATAATATATATATATATATATATATATTTTAATTCCGTGAAGAGATTTCTTTTGCCACTTCATATCAATAATTTGGCTATTTTTGCGAAATACAATATACATGCATACGAAATCCAATATACTGTTAATACACACCTTGTAGGTTACTATTGATTACTGTTTAAAACAGTATCAAGTGATAAGAAATGTTATGGTCTCTGAAAATCATATGTCTAGTAGCATACTATCTTACCCATATAATAAGTATTAGGAAACGTTTGCGAAAGACAGTTGCTTTCTCGTACAGTTTCTCTTCTAACTTAATAACTATAGATAGACCTACTTTTTTTATTTATTTGTCCTTGATTCGATCCCAGCTCGCGCCATGTGAGCTTTGTGATGAACGAACATCGTGTGCGTGGGTATTCTCGGGTTCTTTCGTTTCCTCCCATTTTCTTCATTCCAACGTTTCATTCATTTCTCATCATCACCGTCTCCTTTAGCCTAGCCAGCATAATCGTGGGACGTAAAACTTAAAGGTTTCATTTCATTGTTTATTTATTTATTTATTTTTAAGAAATACTGTCTGTTTGAACAGTTTGTGTCTGTTTCGAAGATAAATATATGTTAACACACTTTTATACGGACTACAAGTATATGTCATATGTGATCTGATGAAGATTCAGTTTGATTCATCCTGCTTTAACCTATTTCATTACTTTTCTTCCAAGTTCAGACAAATAATTTCACTACTCTTTGTGAAGCTTCATTTTGACATTTTGCCAAGATTCTGAAAAAAAAAAACCGCCAATGAATTTCTAAAAAGGAGTAAAAATCAATCCAGCTTGAATTTCTTTTACGTTTCATCTCAGTGGCTTCATATGGCACCCTCTTTTTTTCTTCTTTTTCTTTTATTTTGTGTAGAAAGAAAAGGTTGAAGAACGAAGAAAAGAATTTGGAATCGAATAAGGAAACTGAATAAGCATTACATTAGCTTTTCTTCCCTTTTCCTTTCTTCATATTTCCGTTTCCATTTTTATCACAAGTCGTTAGTTCTTTTGGTATTCTTTAGAATAAAGAAGAAATAAAATTGAGTAGAAATGGTGAGAACAATCAGTTTTTACCAGAATTTTTATTAAGGAAAAGGAAAAAAGGAGTAAGAATTGAGAGAAAAAGAAGAAAAGTTGTGAATATAACAGTTAGAAAATGTTCTAACGGAAGTGTGAACGTAGTTGCCAACTGAGATTACTAAAATAGAAATACTAGTATGTTTTTTGGAAAAATGCTCTATTTGAATGCATAATAAAATGTCACAAAGATTGGTGACAAAAGAGGAACAGTTATGGAATAAATATAAGATCTACATAAAGTTTGTGAAAGGTTTCAAAATGCAAATTAATTAGGCCTCATAAAGATTTTTGCTAAAATTATGATTGAAATTAAAGGTTTTACAAATCCTTGTGTAGCGATGCGGGTAATTATTTCTATAGCTCAGATGTGTTAGTCTATAATTTATTAATACAGTATCATACATTCTTAAACAAGGGAATGTAGATGGGAATTAGGACTGACAACTCATACGCAACTGTTATAATGAAAGGTTATGCTTTAATGCATGAATGAAACTCAACCATTTCAAATTGATAAAATAGCGACTAGATTAGGTGGAAGATATAAGAGACAGAGAAGAAGGGATTTAACTGAAGCAATTGGAATGATCACTTGCCTTAGTTATTCTTGGTCGTTGATGACATCATAATCACGATGAACGATGAGTAGGCTCGTTGAAATATTGTTTCACTACCTGGCTTGTAATTGAAGAAACCAAATGGATTTGTCGACTACTTAAATACGGATACTTGATTTATCCCGTTAAATCTATCAGGGCTATGAATGGTTCACTAGAGTAGCTCGATGATAATCGCTAGGTTTTGGCCTGGTTTCTCTCATGGACTGTTTCTGCTGCGTTGAGCTCTCAGCGCTTCAGGGTCCGGGATGGTGGCCTGGAGATGGTCTTCTGCCTCCAATTGGAACTGGACTGTTCTTCTGCTTCTAAAGGAATGTGGTGTGATGGGAAAGGAATACTAGTCTTTCGTTTATTGGCTAATTTCCTTAATGACGAAGTGAATATATGATTGTACGAATATTTGGCTGATAATGTGCATCTATAATCAAATGTTTTATGAAGCTGAATTAATAAATGAGATTTAAAATGATTCGATTTTAACAATGATTAGTCTATTAAAATGTGATTGTAATAGCTTTAAGTTATTTCACAATATAGCATGTACAGCACATCCTTGTGAGGTACTGCACACTTGTAACTCTGAAATGTAAAGAAGATAAAATGAAGGTTTATAAGCAGAAATCCATTTCGAACACAATATGCCGCAGATTAAGCAAGAAATATACGCATTTGGTTTCTTGTGTCCTTATGAAACAACAAGATTCAGTTACGTTCTTATACAGCTCCGAGGTTATAAAGGGTGGGATCTACTATTACCATGTCACTAAACCATGACCGTTACTTGAAGTTAGTACAGTTGGTGGGTGAACAAACTATAATAGAAAATGAGCTTTTACAAGATAGGACGTTTCTTACTCACTATTTCGCTTCCAAGGAAACTGTGCTACAGAATTACAGTACTAACTTTGGCTATACGCATTTGGGATGAAAGATTAAGCTGAACGAGCGAGATCTGGTTACCACTATTACGATGATCATCAAAGCTTAAACCATCCTGTCTAGTTCGCTAAGAAATTGCTAAAAATGAAGTTTATCTGGTAATGCTGAGTCTATGGGGCAATTTTCAGATAGGTTTTAGACATTCTTCAAGGACAAAACCAATTTGCCCCAAGTTCGTGTCCTTCATAATCACAATTACAGTGCAAATTTCGTTTTGTATAATTCAAACAGTTTCAGACTAAGAATGGAAACATCTTCAGTATAATAATGCTTATGTGCGACAAAGTTTCTTGGGCACTGGTCATCAAAACCACAACCAATAATCTACATTATGACCATTATTACATTTTCAACGTGCAAAGATTAATGACTGTAGCTCAAATTATCTCGGACTAATTGAAGCTTGAGCTCTACGCCAATCGCAAAAATAGGAAGAAAATGGGGAACAGTTCTACACTATTTACACAGGATAATTTCGTTTGAATTCATAAAGGCACTTTCATACTCGTGCCGATAAAGTTGAAAAGCTGACGAGTTTCTAAAAGCAACGGTTGCTAATATTTGGTAAACACGATGACTCATGAACACTGGAAAGGCAAGAAAGAATTTACTGCTGTCTGGCAGTTCGTGCTTGTTTGTTATCACCCTATGGGCTTTATAGCATCGTTCAGTACAAGGACTGATTCGGTCCTTCATGACTTCGCTGTTACATACGAACTTACAACATATCAGATTATATTTCTTACAGTTCTAAATTTATAACAAGTATCCAGGTGTGTCCACATGTGAGTTGTATGTATAATAAAAAAATATAACTTCTAGTGTAATAAGTAATAATGTAGGTAACAACTCTTAATATTGTTCGGTCACATCGAAAATGTTTAAACAACAGAGGATTTGTATGTCCTGTGGAACGTTCCGTGTGAGATTCCATTATAACTCTCTGAGGGGAACCCAAAGTATACAAAACTATGGGAGAATTTGGACATGTGTATGTAAATTCAAGAGAAACAATTGAATCATTCGGATGAATTAAGCGATTAAGAGAGGTTTGAATGGGTTATGATAGTGGCTGGTAGTGCTTGTGGTCGGCAGTCCACTATACTAGTTTAAGTTCCGTTAAAAAATAATCTTTATACACAGAGGGTATGCAATACAGCACACAAAGTGCAGCAAATATACGGTATAACCGTGCTTTGAATTGCTATGAATTCACGCAGAAGTCGCTTGTTTCATGTGGAGATGTATGTGTCCATGTGTGTGAATGTGTGTGTGCGTGCGTGTGTGCATGAGGAGAGAGAAGAGAGAATTTGTGTATGGGAGTATGTGCGCTCGTGCATAGCAAGAGAGAACAACCAAGCCTGGATTACTTGTTTCGGTAAGCATCCTACATGAGTGCCTGCGTTATGTGTATTCGTTTGTCCAATCAAAACGTATTAATGAATAGTTTATGTAAACAAAGACATATATATATTTAAATAATTCAAATTTTAAAAAAGCCTCTTATAATAACAACAAAATATTGAAATTAATTGAAGTATATAATTTCAAACAAAGTCCGCGAAGCTTTATGAACAATATAGTACTTCAGGCATTAAGTTTTTTTTTTGTCATTTAATTTGATTGCATTCATACTTTGTTTATTTAGCAAAGAAACGAATACTATTTTTCACTGTATACATACACACACACACACACACACACACACACGCATATATATATATATATATATATATATATATATATATAATATAATATAATATAAGGTACTTGCGGCAAATAAGTCTCACCTAAGTATAAATGCTTTATTACTTAAATACATATGATGTAGTAGACAAAAAATTTATTTGCACTTTATTTGTCAATGTTTCTTGTATCTTATGGTATATTTACTTTAACTTAAACATTGAGCTAAATGTATGGAGAACGCATTGAAAGAGAAACGTACAAAATGGCCTTATTATCCGCACGGTAGGTAAATAAGGCCCACCATTTGAAAAGGAAAAGTTTACAACCTGAGAGACCACTGGAACTCAATTAACACCTAACAGTTTTATAGTATTTCAAATACTAATAATAAAACGATATTTAGTAGCAATATGGATATGAAATATTAAGGATATAGGTAATCTCACTTGTGTTCTGCAGTTGTTAGTTAAGTTGCAACTTACTTAAATTTAAAGAATAAGCTTGGACACATAATAAACCAATATCCATGCGAAACAGATTTGACACTAACTTTCAACAATGTTTACACTTGATAACACTTGTAGCAAATGAATTCTTCATCATTGGTGTCGACTAAGCCAATCCATTCGCCGTGTACCCGTACATCGCACCCTTTACAGCTTCGCATGTCACCGATCCATTCTTTGTCGCATAATGAACAATACCACGATACCTCGAATGCTCAGAACCGCACTAAAATGTGCTTAGAATATATATATATATATATATATATATATATATATATATATATATATATATATATATATATATATATATATATATATAACAGTCGTATGAGCCATTCGCATGCATTAAAAATAGAGATTTACATTATGAAAGATACCAACGTAGAACTCGAACCTACAAACTCCCATAGTCAACAACTAGGCTCAAACACGATAGATTGCCCTACTACTGAGGCTAGCACTGCCCAGAAAGAATATCAAACTAACACACATTCAAGTTGCCAGTTTATAAATATTTAACAATGCATACACGTTTAGTAGGGTAATGAGGGCCAGTAGATTTTTGATGGGCCTTACTTACCGAGCATGTACTCGTCATTTTATAAATCATTATCTGCAAGTATGTTTCAAACTAAAACAAAGTAACTACTATCTCAAATACTTAACACTATGATTCTCACAAATATACAAGATGTTTCGTGTTAGCTTTATTATACACAGAAAAAATGAACTTACTTTGCTCCCCTAAATTATATCAACACATAGAAACTGGCACCTCGATGCTTCAACACTGCTAGTGTTCCGCCTAACCATGCACAAGAAGACGAACTCTCTCAAGCAGGTATTGTGTGTGTAATTGCTACTTATGATGTTAGATTTCTCCTACAGTGATTCTAACCTATGAAAGTGTGCATTGGGCCTTATTTCCCTCCGGACCTTATTTGCTGCAAGTATCTTATAGGGAGGCCAGATTACAGATCTAGAAAAAAAAGAGTACATTATTTTCTTTGTAGATTGAAAATATACCTTTCCCTTAAAAAAAAAAGCTTGCGAATCAAAAAAAAAAATTCGTACCAATCTCCAAACTAATATTTGTATTAATGGTGACTCTTGAGGAAAGTTATATTGCTAAAAATTATTCTTTTCGCTACAAGTCAAAGGGAGAATGGAAAGTTTGAAGAGAACTACTTACTGAAAATAAAATTAAAACTAACTCTTTTAAATCAAAACTGTTAGTTTCTAATAGCAATGTAATATAACATAATACAATATCAATATAATACCTTCGTTCGAGATTGCTCCGTTGTTCGGGATAATCCCGAATATATTTTTCAAGACAAACACCACTTTTATAAACTAGAAGTAATATTTTAATTTATTATATGAACAAGCTCATCTATTGTCTTCGGATTTATTTCAAAGAAAAGCTATTCATAAGCTAAACAAAAGCTACTCTATTGAAGCAAATAAATAAATATGAATTTAAGAAAACTTCCTTAAAAAATGAAGATATATCATTAGATCTAATTGCAGAAATCAAAGATATGCATTAGCCTTTAGCTTCCCAGAACTGGAATCTTCATGACTCCAATCCGTATATTCGACATTTGACTCCGGGATAATAAAGAACTTTTGGTGCAGAATTGCCCTGTAACATGCCGTTTTATGATTAGAAAAACTTTTAAAGATTAGAACTACTTGTTGAGTGCATTACAGCTAGTGATATTACACAAAACTACTGCTGAAATAGGGCATGAAATATATCCTGATCTGTAACATTCTATATATAATAAAGTAAACTTACTTTGGTCAAATGTAGACCCAACGTTATAAGGTAATCGGATAGACAACAAAATATGCGATTGTCACCAATCCGCTCAACAACTGTCACCAAGCTGTGAGCTACGGGTTCCCAAGTGTAGTGCAGTATCATCTCCGATAGAATGCAGTGTTATGGACTGATTTTTAAAGATCGTTCTTGGATCAAAACTGGATGTTCGGTATTACCCCGTTCTCCGGCAATACCGCGGTTTCCCTTATATATATTTACCGATGTCACTGCTTTCAAGTTTAGCTACTAAGTTGTACGCTATTAGTTTGTATTAAAAAGGCACTGAGTGGATTTTAATAGTTATTAATAGAGTTTTTACAAGAGTATAAAATTAACTTCTAAATTCTTAAGCATGATAGATAACTGCATGTTATCATTTTCATTCTGCTTTACATTGTTGTTTCATCGTCTTCTCGCTCTATCCGAAAGTCCCTTTCGTATCTACTTTTTCATTGTAACTCTATACACTGAACGCATATTTTCCATTCTAGCGTCTTTTAAGGCAAATTCACACATAGTTCGTCGTACCCATGCCATACTCCGTCCGTGCCACGGCGAGGGGCGCGGTGGCTCAATGGTAGAGCGTTCACCTCCAGTGTTTGGGGGTCCCTGGTTCGATACCAGCTCGCGCCGTGTGGACTTTGTGACGGAGAAACACCGTGTGCGTGGGTTTTCTCGGGGTTCTTCCGTTTCCTTCCATTTTCTTCATTCCACCATTTCATTCATTTCTTATCACCACCGTCTCCTTTAGCCTAACCGGCATAACCGTGAGACGTAAAACTTAAAGATTTCATTTCATTTTTCCGTGCCACGGCCGCGACCATTCACACATATACCATTCTGTGCTTTCTACACCATTTCTCAAGATGGATTGTAAGGAGGAATCTTTCGTGTCGTTTCATGTTTTCCGAAGAAAGCCGAAGGATCGCTGCTCACGAGCCACAACCGGCTGGTTTCTCTACACGGTCTGTCGGGGCACGACATATTAATGACACAGGTACAGCACATCATGTGTGAATTAAACAATCCAATTAATATTCCATGTCAAAGTTTGAAGAGAAACTTTGTGAATCACGGCATGGATGGGGGAAAGGCACACTATGTGTGAATTAACCTTTAAATGTCTCAATAGTATTATTCGGTGACTTGTAATAGCTGAAGGAGCCAGGGGAAGTACATGCTAACTCACACAAGTTGTATGTATGCTATTATTACCAGAAGATGATAAACAACAGTAGATATAATTCGCTGTTTAACAGAATATGTTATATATAGCTATTTCTTTACTTTTGTGGTATATAAATAAACAGTCTGTTCCAGCAGAAAAAAAAAACAAACAGAACAAAACGAAGGACATAATTTTTGTTTAGCGTCATACAATTTTTTTCGTGGATTTTGTGGAGAAGCACGCTTGTGGTTACGAATGTGACTCAACATGTCATTTGATGTTATCTACCGACTGATATTTATTTATACATATTTCTGTGTATTACTGTCATCTATGACCTTAAACCCGTCACATATGAGGAATGATGTTCCTTGGCGAGGATACTATCCGGAGAAGGGAGAAGAAATACAGGAATAGGGAAGGAAGGAAGAAGTCTGGAACCTGTGTATTAGAAACCTTCCCGCTAATTTACCTGGTATGAGCGAAGAGAAACCAGGAAAAACCTCACTCAGGATGGTTGATCTGAAAAACTGTTAAACTTTTCGACTGGGAATCGAGTCCGGGACCGCTCCATCAAAGGGGAAAGCGTTAGCGACTACACTACCCGAGGCCACAGTGTTATAACCAAACGAAAATTGAAGTTCAAAGAGAAAAAAATAGCTACATCTCATAAATATGTTGACACCTTAGTGTATACTGGGTGTATTTCTCAGTTGTAAACATTTTCTGAAAAGTTCCAGATCTATATTTTCCAGATTGCAATTACCTTGGTTTCTTGCTTGTTCTAGTCAACAAAAATATGACAATAATGGAATTTCACTGTATTAACATTCTTTTTAGAGTTAACGTAGAATGTTAATGCACAGTAGAATGTTAAAAGAATACATTAGTGGCTACTCGAATGCTGCCACGGTTACAAAAAAAAAAAAAAAAAAAGTTAATCTATTTCCATTGTGCACAGAAAATACAAGAGAGACTGTTAGCACCTTCCTTTGAATAATTGTACTCTTATATCTTTACCTTCAAGGGAGCAAGAAGTCATTTGGGAAGGGCAGGGAACGTACATACTTCTTAATCAATACTACAATAATATACTCTTGAAAAACTTGAAACTCTATGTATATCGGAGAGTCTTGTCCCCTTCCCTTTTCCCAAGCAAAACCTGAAATCACGCTACTGTCGATAAGTAATGTGATTCGCTGGTACATGTTTTAATAAATTTGCGCAAGTGTTAATCAACAGACTTAAAGCTCACTCCTACTTTTTCAACGTTACTGAATTCTCTGTGTCTGTTCGTCTGTCTGTTACTTGCGATTTTTTTTTTCAATTATGAGCCTGCCATTCGATAGATCATCAAAAATTATGTGGGAAAGTGATAGAATGTTTCGCGTCACTCTTACCGTTTCCGAGATATTGACCAAAAAATGGCCGATTTCGGGAGATTTAAGGAGCCTTATCTCGGGAACCATAAGTCCTAGAAAAATGATATTGGTGTTGCTCACTACCTAAGAGACTGGTGAATAGTTTGGTACCAAATAGTAACTGGTGGCCACTGGCCAACTGGCCAGCATTTCTCAGATATTGGCCAAAAAAAGTTCAAATTTCGGGAGATTTAAGGAGCCATATCTCATGAACCGTAAGTCATAGGGAGATGATATTTTGGGAATTTTTGCGAGAAACAAAAGAAGGTGCGGATAAAAAGATTTACTTTTACATGTAGGAACATTCACAGTTATCCTTCCCGCTCCCTCTCTCCGTTCCTTTAAGTTCGTTCTGGTAGTGCTCTTAAAGCATTCTCAACTTTTTTTTTTTTTTTTTTTAAGTGAATAGATTGAAGGCCATGAAAAATATCAAAATATTGTATATATAGAAAATAAACCGGGAAGTATCTACAAAATGTTACTGAATAAAATAACGGTTTCCAAACCTTTCCATATAGACCAAAAAATTTGGGTGCGTAGTTTACAGCATCACAATTGTTGGGCATCCAAAATATATCTCGAAAAAATTTACTAGCTCATATAATAGTGTTTTGTAAAGGCTTTGTTGCTTACTTTCTACGTTTTTGATATTCTTTGTTGTCTGTTGTACACTAGTGTAAAAAAAAAGTGGGAAAGAGTTTAGCTTAGGGATTAGAAGTTAGATTTCTGTGCTTTTTGCATCTATGGTCATGTTACCCTGTCAGTATGACGGATGATGTCCCTCGGTGATCACACTATCCGAGGAAAGGGAAGAAAAGAAAGATTGGAGAAGGAAGGAAGTGGCCTGGGATGAGTGAAGAAAACCCAGGAAAACCTCGCCCAGGATGGCTGACCTGAAAAAACTTCTACACTTTCTCAATTGAATGTACCCACCGGGAATCGAACCCGGGACGACTCGCGCCAAAGGCGAGAGCATTAGCGACTACGCTACGCGGGACCACCTACAAGGAGTGAGTTTATCGAAGAGACTTAAGTGTTAATGAAAAATTCAGTGTTCCCTAAATTTTCTTGTAACGTTTTATAACATAGTAAATGGACTTTCAACTTTACGTATGTGCTATTCGTCCTCTTTGAATGCGTACCTGGGGCAACCTGGCAAGGTAAAGGAGACCGAAGCGATGGTTCTGACTATATCATCTCCCTGAGTGCTGAAGTCAAGGAAGTATGCAGCCATTGCTTTCACACGCTGTCCTTCATGTCCGGTCCTCAAAGGGAGGCGACTTTTACTTCTTAAGAGGTGTTGTTTTACCAAAAACCCTTTGCATATTTTTCTCTATCTCTGCGTGTGTCCGTCAATCCGGGAGAAAGAAAATCTCAAGAACTTCTCGATGAATGTCCAGCATTTTTGGTCAGGATGTCAAAAGTTAGGAATCAGGTTCGTTGATGGAGGTAATATTTAAACCGGAAGTGGTAGAAAATCAACCATTTCCGGTTTTGACGATCATTATAGGGTAAATGTGGTAACAGGTAGTGAAAAGCGGTTTCCAGCAACCGATTAAGCGTTCCAGAAATGCATTTAATCTCCATCTTAAATTCCCTCTGTAAGTCCGAAAGTGTTACAAATCCAGAGCAACTTTTGATTTCAGTTTGATCAACACAGAGTAAAACCGATAAGAGACAGTGGCGTTTTATGGAAATCGCTTTAACATTCTAAGAATAGGCGTCCTCATCTCTCTCAACCTTCTATTCAAATCAAAAATGGCAGAAATCAACCACTTCAGTTTTTAACTTTGATCGCTGTACAGTAAACTGATCATAGATAACGAGAATCGGTTTTCTCCTACTAATTAATCGTCCAAAGAATATATAAATTAACTTAACTCCCGAATAAATTACCACCACTTCCGGCTTCAGTATTAATTGAGAAAATATCTGCTATACAAATCTAACTCCTTCATATGGTGTACACGTGACGCTTTTACTTGTTTTGGTCTGCTATTGGTAATTCAATGTATCTGATTTTTAACTTCGAATATTGTAATTTGCCATTTTGGTATTCAAATTGTGACTTTTTGTGTGACTAAGCGGTTAGTGTACACGCCTTTAGCGTGGGAGACCCAGGTTCGATTCCCAGCGAGAGCTCTTGTGGTTCGGATTTCACGTTAAACAGTAGGTCCTGTCTCATATAGCCTCACTGGTGAAAGGGACGTTAAACTCAAAATCAACTCAACTCAAATCGTGACTTGGAAACTAACTACTTCAGGAACATCAAAATAGAATATCTCTGACTTGATTTTCCCTGAAAAATAACATTTTTCTTCAACTTAAAGAATTGAAGCATACTTGTCTTTCTTTTATTTATTTATTATTTTAGTATTAGTGTTATTATTGAAAAAGTTATATTGTTGTTACACTGAATCTGTAAATTCATTTTTCCTCTTTTATTGTAATTCTAGGCACTTGTGTATAGAGATGGCAACCTTGTTTCCGGTTCTTTGGAAGCTCTGATCCAGCATATGGTCCCAACGGCGGACTACTACCCCGATCGAGCCTACCTCTTCGCATTCCTTTTGAGCTCCCGCTTGTTCATCAAACCTCACGAACTCCTTGGAGAAGTCTGCCAGCTTTGTGACAGCCAACAGAAACTCGGGGAGAAACAGCTCTCCAAGGTAAGAACATTTTCAGTTTTTTCTTCTTTTTTTTTAATTTTTAATCACAAATCTCTAGTGCTGCCACAGCAAAAGAAAATAGATTTTTCTTCAGTAAACTTGTGTGTTGTGGTAAGTTCTGTTCATACATATCATAAGGAAAACTCACTTTTCTCTTAAAATTTTGTTCTTCGTCTATAGAAAAAAATGTAACGTATTGAAGGTAAATTTTGTAGTATCTACAGGGAGTTTACCTAAATATCCTATCTACAAGCAGTGGTATACCTAGGATTTTCGAACATGGTAATGATTGTGCTGAAAGGGAGCTTCAATACTCCTCTCCTCCCCCTACTACTACTACTATTAACACTAATACTAGAAAATTTACCTATGTTGTATCAGTCTTATTAATTTTTACATAAAACAGTTTCATGAACAAATATTTAAACTAAAATTACTATAGTAGGCAGCTGAAAAGATGGTATTTTTTTTCCATTGGTCAGCGTTGTCTTCTTCCTCAACCTTCTGAAATCAGAGGTGGACTTTAAAAAAAAAGTAGTAGCCTTTCTTTCTCAAGGACGTTGAAGAGAGCAAGAAACATGTACTAACATCTCAAAGAAAATAGCAAGATAGAGGTGTAACGTAAACAGCCAAACGTCTACGCGGGGTTAGCAAGGGATCGCAGTAATCGAGTACCAGATGGTCCTGGCAGTCATTTGAAATGATTCATTATTTCAGGCATTTCGGTTTTGTGGAACTTAACTTTTGTTTAATTGCTTTCCTTATGAGGAGATAAAGTAGCAGCTCTGCGATTGAGCTCTGAAATGTAAAAATTCCTGTAATATTTAACTCGTAAATGAGACTACCAGACCTTGCTAAAGCGCGTAGACGTTTAGCTGTTTACATTACACTTCTGTCTTGTTATTTTCTCTGTGCTAATAGGTTATGCTCACCATCTGCTCAATTTCTTACTCTACACTCCTCTCCATTATTATTCTTAGAAACAACTTTTTCTGCTCTTGCTCTTTGTTTAGAATCTATTAAAATAAGCTCGTTTTTAGCACACTTTCTAAATGTTTTGGTATAAATTTAAAGGAATTAGAAAAATATATATATATGTTATGTTATTTTCCAAAATTGCGACTGCTCCCAGTACTTCTTTTCTTCCAACAGATGTTATGAAATTCCTTAATTTATATGTAAAATTACATTTCAATATATATATATATATATATATATATATATATATATATATATATTAAACTTTAATAGTTCTTTTAAATATGCATGTCCAATCTATATCTTAAACATACTGATTCACAACTCTCACATTAAAACATTATTGATAAAGAAAATATTAATTATACAGAATCAACAAACGAAAACGAAACCAAAAAAAAGTTGAAGTAATAATTCGTGTACACTGAAATTGTGTAAAAGAAACTACAATAAATGGAAAGTAAACAGAGAAGAATTTTTTAGTCAAATTTCAGTGAATAATTGAGATATATGCTGTTCTTACTTCCACTATTACAAGATATATCAGAAAGAGTATCGTTGATGTTAAATAATGACTGGTACGCTGTTATTAACTATCATTAATTTTATATCAATCATTGTTATTTGATATGATAACCATGTTTCTCATATTACGTTTACATGTGTTATAATGATGATATGATGATAGTTTTATTGCCAGAGATTCATTGTAATCTGGTAGTAAATCACACCGTGTAGTATATTATAATGGCAATTTATTGAGTTTTCACTTACACTTTGAGAGAACAAACATTATTTCAACGTTATAGTAAGTACCTTACCACTACTAGCAGGCCATTTGCAGCAAATTTAAATATTTTTCTGAATTATGAAATTAGAATATTTTCTTCTTAGTTTTTTAAAATATACTTTCCATCAAGTTCTTAACAAGATAATTTTTTCTCAAATAATGTTCCAGTCATTGTTTCTTTTTCTTTGTAACTATTTTCACTGTTACTTTACGTTTTGTGCCTTTTTCCGGAAGTGGGTCACGAAGGTCATCGTCTGTGTTCGTAGGTAGTCAGACTCATGACCTATCAGACCTTATATCCAGACACACCTATGACCAAGAGTGAGACGATGAAAGATTGTCATACACATATGGGCTGCTATGTATTTCTAACAAACCCAATTTTCTTCTCTGTCTGTGTCCTCTCACTAAATCTACAATGTTTTTCTTGCTTGTTCTGTGCGTCCGTGTTTGTGTATCAAACCATCGCACTGAAAGATAAGTATAGGGTTTAACAGAATACAAATGCGCCATAATCACAGTAAAGATAAGATGCGTGCATTTCTTATGGGGGATCGTCAAAGTTTAATAGAGCGATGTCAAGTACAATATAAAAGATGTTGCTGAGCCCAAACAGTGTTCTGTTAAATCTTTTGCGTAGTCTGTGT
Source organism: Thermobia domestica (assembly GCF_964235325.1). NCBI lineage: Eukaryota > Metazoa > Arthropoda > Insecta > Zygentoma > Lepismatidae > Thermobia > Thermobia domestica. The sequence continues at coordinate 38,931 of NW_027656465.1, forward strand.
TCAAAAACCACTGTATATTATTTTTCAGTCTGAGAAGACGAATAAACATGAATTGAAATATTTCAAAGACATGGTACCCTTGATTAAGAGATGTCACGCCGGGAATCAAATAAATTAATGATCGAGCTCGAGTAGTAAATATCATAGATCCATTATGACATTGTGCATTAATGATGTAGAGTTGATATTTTGGCGGGTCACTGGGTCTATTTGGACCACCTGGTCTGTCTTGATCTCCGGGCCAGATCGGATCTAGAAAGACGATTCCCAGCCCCATATAGCTCGGACAAAATCATGACCCGGTGAGCTATGATCCGTTCCGTCACTGTTCCCATCGTACTTCCTCAGTAGTCATACTGAAGTTGATGTATACATTAGTGGTGGGCACAAAAACCGGTTTTTCGGTTTTCTCCAAAACCGGTTCGATTTTTAATCGGATCCGGTTTCGGTTTTTTTCAAAATTTGTTCTATTTCTGATCAGAATAGTGTTTTGTTGTTCTCCGGAAACGATTCCGTTTCCACAGGAATAGTTTTGTGTATTTTCCAGAAGTTTTCACCGAAACCGGTTTTGTAGAAAACCGTCGGTTTTTCGGATTGCGGTTTTTCTTGAAACCGATTTCCGGTTTTTTTATAAAAATCGGTTTTGCCCATCCCTAGTATATATATACCGTATAGTTTCTACGCTCTTATTGCTCGTAGGATTCATGTTGAAAGAATAATTTTTAAACTATTCTTTTCTATTTTTACAACACTCTCATTGCTAACTAATTAGTGTTCTGACTTTCGATTCGGGAGCCCATGTGCGATTTCGAGTGACACTCACGTTTTTCAAATCGTACGATAAAAGATGTGACTTCGTATCTCTGGTACGTTCCATGGAAAATAAACAAACACAAGATATCTAGACGGATTTCCACGTTACATCATGTCTCACAAAACATTCTTTGTACCCTTTGAAACTTGCAAAATGTTTATGGGGCATGAATAGGCAGTTTAACGTAACTTCCGGGTTAGATGTGCCTACCATGGAAGGGAATTTTGGGAAACATATTTCAAATAAAAAAGAAAATATTTATGTATCTTTATTTTATTAATGTTCAAAAGTTAAACGTAACTAAGATCAAAAGTATGGAGCCATGGGCCAACTCCATTATAAATAAAGATACGAGAAAATGGAAAGAGATGAAAGTTGTTGGAAATAGATGGTTTTTAATCTACGGTAGTGGAATTTTTTTCAATCGGATCAGCTGTTTGGACTCCATACTGGCAAAGCACCCTATGTTAAATTAAAAAGCTTCGAATTCAACAGACTTTTCGAATGGAACTTAGACGCACGCAAAAATAACACAAGGAACGTGCACATTCTTTTGAGAAGGAACTTACAACATCTTGAATCCGTATTGGTGGTAAGATGACGGCCCAAGGGAACAGTGTGCTGAACTGGCACAATTGAAGATTCTCTGTAGAAAATAATGTAAGTGCCAAAAACAAAAGTTACTGTAACAGTAGTGACAAAAGATAGTAAATTTTGCGTAAGCATCACAAAATAGAAAATATTGTTGCTTAGAAATATACCTAGCATATAACGAAGTATGAAAATCTAAGACACAAACGTATTAAAAAATAAAATAAGTGAAACAATTGTAAGGTGACACATTGTTTTCTACAGTGAGTTTTCAGTTGCGTTTTCGTGTAACATAGGATGCCCTTACTAATGTGAGGTCGAACCGGCTGGTGAGATTGGAGAAACTACACCATTTCTAGATTGAAACCCACTTATTTCCATTAAACTTCTCTCTCTCTCTTTCTTTTCTTTTCTTTTTTTTGGTATGTTTACTTATAACGGAGTTGGTCTATGGGCTGGACTTTTGATACATCCTGTATTTTATGAATAAAATGTCAGAATTGTATAAAACTTAGCAAAAATTAATCAAAAGGTTGTCTTGCGTACAATAAAGTAGAATAAAATTCGTTAATGTAGGTTCTAGTCAATCCTAATGGCCACGCACGCCCTGCAACGAAATTACATCCTCTATAGCAGTCGTTCCCACTTGGGGTCCGAGGTCTCCTAAGAGTCCCTGGAACAAACTTAAGGGTTCATGGCGTTATTTATGCTTTATAACTTATAAAAGGTGTAAATAATACTCTGCAATCTATTGTATGTTCTATACCTAGAACATAAATAGGTGTTTGTAATTTAATTCTTGTTAATGTTGCTACCTGTCAACCTGCCTATCAACTATTACTTCTACTACAACACAGATACCAAAGTTTAGGAATGTAGGGACCATACCTTCCCTTGGAAATGAAAAGAGGTCCGTAACTGAAGTAATTGGGGACCACTGTTCTATAGATGCTAGTTCAAAAGCTTTCAGGACAGCTAGTTCCATTCCTTACGTCGCGCTTTACCCATGAAAGCAATCAACACTGTGCTTCAGCTATAAATATTTTTCAGCTAGTCAATAGTTGGTCACTGACAGCACTTTCATCATCTCTTGATCTGTTCTCGTATTCTCTTTGTCCTTCTTTCCCCATTTCTTTTTCTTCATTACTAGTTTCCTCGTCTCTCTTCTCCCCATTTTGTCGTTACCAATAAATTACTCTTTGAATGCCGTCGGGATTTGTATTCCGAAATGGTAACAAGATGTTATTGTTTCAAATTTAGAAATTCATTTCTTTAAAGCGTCAAACAAAACAATCATGATACAATAGCAGGTCTTCTTTTCTTAAAACATCGAATTCTGCTAAATGAAAGATAGATACATATCAATCATTAATCTTTCTTCTTCACAGATTCCTAAACAGTAGTCAGATATACTAAACTTCATTCATACAAAGAACACACGCAGAATACTCGTTGCTCGACACGAAAATGGGCAATGTTTCAGAAATTCTCGATATAAACATAAGAATACGATTTTAAAAAGTGAAAAAAAGATAGTACACAAGATAGCGATAGTTAAGGAAGGTAACGGAGCAGGGAAAGGCGGTAGAAACCATTTCCTAAACACAATCATAAATCTTTATTGAGTTACTTTGAGAACAAAAAATTCATCGTTTCTATCTTCATAAGTACTTTCCGCTAACAAAAGAAGGGAAGAAAGCTCCATAGTGGATTAAAAACTCTGTCCAAGTAAAGAGTGATGGAAACAAATATTTATTTTTCGTTTCAAGTATATTTTGGCCTTGTGTGAACAATAAAAGCACTTTTTTTTTTACTAGCTTCGTGTGCATTCATGAAACAAGTAGAATTCTTACTATAAACAAAGTTACTTAGAGAATTGGCAGTATATTATAAATTAGAAACTTTGTTCTCCAAGAATGCAAGGTTCTACCGAATTTAAGATTTGACAACATTAATTGACTTAATTTGATGTGGCCCATCGGTTAGTGGTCGGCGATGTCAGAAGTCGGTTGGTTCTGACAATCTTGATGTCTTCACCTTTACACTTACTTGGTAATAAATCAGATTTTTATCATTTCATGGATTTAACTTAGTGTGATCAGTCGATTGACGATCGGCTATGTCATAAGTTGTTTGAGTCCCATCCATTGAGGGTTTACCATTTTGTTCTCTTCAGTTTTACGAACATTTTAATTTTTAAAAGATCCTAGCAGATTGTTCTTCGCACGGGGAAAATACGTTTTATTTTGGACATAAAGCACTGAATTTGGCTTTAAAAGGCACCAGAAGTGTCACTGTTTGTCTCAGCGACCCCGAAAACTATGAATTCGACACTAATATTGGTAATTTTCGATCACTTTATATATATCCCTTCTTAAACGGCATCGGAAGTGTCATTGTTTATCTCAGCGACTCCGAAAATTATGGATTCAACACTAATATCAGTCATTTTCGATCATTTTTAAATATCTTCCCCTCCCATCTCCTGAGCTACACCGTCAAAGTAAAATGATAGATACAATTCGAAACCCGAATCTGATCTATGTTGAAAATTTGATCGAGATCGATCGTCTGGTTCAAGAGTTTTTTTTTTATTTATTTTCATCTATGAACTTCATCTATGTTGAAAATTTGATCGAGATCTTTTATGTGGTTCAAGAGGTATGAAGAGACAAACATAATCACTTTCATTTTTATATATAATATATAGATTTATAAGAAGATAAATATGGTATGTGTACATATATTAATCTTAGTAAAGGCAGCTGGGCATAATTAATGAATAATAATAATAATCATACTAAATTATTCAATTTCTCTTACAGGATCGTCTTGGTCGTTTTGTTCCCCACCTGGTACAACTCCTCGCCGAATGGACTGAAACTTTCCCCTATGATTTCCGGGATGAGCGTGTTATGGCTCACGTACGCAGTATTACACAGAAATGCGTAACGATCGACCCTGGAATTCGCAAGGAAGTTTCCCAGCTGCTTCAAAATCTGTTGCATCGGCTTACAACGCTCGAAAAGTACGAAGAATTTCTGCAGAGAGTTAACGCCGAATCATCCACCCGTTCCATAGATAGCCTCAGCACGGTAAGTTGGATTTTCAGTACTGTAGAACTCTGTTTTGTAATGAATGTGTCTTTTCTTTCCCTTTTTTTTTATTTTTTTAATTTTTGGTTCATACGCTGAGTTCTGTACTTAAAACAAGGAAAGAAAAAATGACTGCTAATTAGTACGGTTTTCATTCATTACATTTGCTGTTCTAATGCCTGTGTGTATTTTTTCTTGAATTCATATACTATATATATATATATATATATATATATATCCTTTTCTTCATCGTGAAGATAATAGTCTTTATATAGGTTTTTATGTGTTGTACACTGGAGTAGCTTATTACTGGTATTTTCTTTTCTACACTGAATTCCCATTTTTAAAACAACTGCAGCGATATATATATATATATATATATATATATATATATATATATATATATATATATATATATATATATATATAATTCTTCCTTCATTTTGTTTCTAATTTTAGTTCTGCGTTTCTCTACTTTCTTTTATGTTTACACTGTTTCTTTCTTAAACATATGAATTAAAGATTCTACGTCTACCTCCATTGTAACAAACATTTCGTATAATGAGATCTCTTTTTGCTATTTCTTTAATTCTGTGTACGCTTGGTAGGCGGTTTAATTTTTTTTTTATTTTTTAGAAAATTTTGCGCATAGAATTACTACATTCTGACTCTCTTGTTATTGTATTTTAATCGGATAAACTATGCAGCTTTGGTCAGCATAGAAACCAAATGAACATGTTTAAAGTATAAACCGTTGCTACTTTTCTTCTTTCTTTACGGTTCAGTACAGAACAGTGGAAAGAGAAGTATACAAATCAATTTCACTTGTTAAGCTCTGTCAGTAATTACGGAATACATATATTAGGAATGAGATATTTGTCTTAGGTAATGCCCTGATGATTGGTGTTATTGATAATTGAATGGTAATGAAAAGGTGGATGGAATGAATATACTTGGAGGAAATGGGAAAACACGAAGAAAATCCGAAGACATGATGTTGTTCACCAATGATCTGTAATCGAAACCAGGTATCAACGTTCTCAAATAATAAGCCACCGTTCCTGCCTATTATTTATTATTGTCATTTTAAGAGGGCCTTATAAGATTGTAATGTTAGTGTGCGTGGGGCTTCTGGTTCGATCCCAGCTCGCGCCAAATGAAATTTGTGATAGACAAATATCACGTGCATGGGTTTTCTCGGGTTCTCCTGTTTTCTCCCACTTTATTCACTCCACCATTCCATTCATTTCTTACCATCACCGTCTCCTTTAGCCTAGCCGGCGTAATAGTGGGACGTAAAACTGAAAATTTTCCTTTGTAGTATTAGTATGTCCGTCCGTTTATCTGCACGATAACTCTTGAACGAAAACAAATTTTTGACGCAATTGAGAGCTTCAGCGATTATCTCAGCCAAGTTCGTTAATGGAGAAAATCCGTTTTCATCTTCACTGGTAACTATGATTTTAACACTGTTTGAGATATGTCAAAATCCATGACATTCTCTTATATGCAACCTGTACAGCAGCAGAGCGTTGTTGGTTGCCTAAGATAAAAGGGTATGTAGCTTTTCTTGTTGCAAAAGGTTCATTAGGCATTAGTTTCATGTACTTTACCACGTTTACCAGAGTTTATTATTGTACTTCTTTAAAACTTCTTTAACTTCAGTGAGTAGAGTGGCCCAGTGGTAGAGCGTTCATCTCTGGTGCATGGGGTCCGTGGTTTGATAAAGCTCGCGTCAAGTAAGCTTTGTGGTGGACAAACACTGTGTGCGTTGGTTTTCTCAGAGTTTTCCCGTTTCCTCCCACTTTCTTCATTCCACCATTTCATTCATTCATCATCATCACCGTCTCCTTTAGCCCAGTCGGCATAAGCGCGGGACGTAAAACTTAAAGATTTCATTTTCTAACTTCGGAGAGAAACACCTAGATGTCTTATACCAATCAAAATTATATTCTAGCAGAATGATCATTGACCTTACGCGGTTTGTGACAGTCACTTCCAGCTAAACTCTCTGTGACATGACAATTTGCTATTCCCCTTCTCTGTAAATCACACGGAGGGAAAGGAGTAGGCAGCAAACCTGACTTTAAGGAAAGCAATAGCGTCAGGCAAGCAAAAACATCGATAGAGTTGTCACTGGTTTTGTAGTCATATTATACGTGAATCTATAGCTACGCGTATACTGCCAACACTTGCTTATTTTATTCTCCCGCCTTTCTTCGTTCAACGTATTTTCTTGTATCTGCTATTTATCTTATAATAAAAATTCATTACTACGTCATACATCGGCCGATTGCAAATACCTGGCACAGATCTACTTTAAAATGACGAGGCACGATCGTAGAGTCCGAAAATAAATATTTACCATAAGTCAATACGTACGTATTGCTATATTTGACAACATGCCCCGAAGGGATTAAGATGATTGCTTTTCTCTTCTCGATGTTCGAAAAAAGGAGCAATAATAACAAACATCGAACCCGGGACAGCAGGACGTCTTTAAATACATTTCGAGACTTCGAACTTGTACTTCAGCTTTTATTGCTCCAAAAATATAATTTTAGAATTAATCTAGCATAACTTTCTCGTACGAATGTTAAATTTACCTATCGTGATGGGAATAAGACAAACAAAAGTATTTACAACCTGTACTCGTTTACCATAGCCACTGCTTTGGATACATACGAACTTCTCTTTCCTATTGCTCTTTCTAACTGTCTTGCACCAAGTTTTCTGGGTATTTTATATTTTTAAGAAATCTTGTAATTATGGGACTGCCAAACGTGTGTTAATCTAGTGACACATTACTGTATTTCACAAGTGAATGAATATCTTAACACACGCAATTGATATTAGTGGCGCAGTGTCAATTTCAAAACTAAGAAGTGCAAACTCATAGAATGTCATAAATCAATTATGTTGGGTACTATATATACGTATATATGAAGGTGTTTATATATATATATTACGTAATTTCATAAATACCTTCACCTAGTTTCTTAATTCTTTACACACAAAAATATTTATCAATCTGACTTAAAAATAAATAGTTAAAAACATTAATAAGAATAAATGAGAGATTCGTCTTATATGGTGACTAGGGTGGAGTGAAAAGAGGCCAAAAAAAAATTTTTTTCGAAATTCGATTTTGGATAGGGGGCAAAAGTTGCATCATATTATAGTACTTTACCATGGAAAATTTCAATTCTCTAAAATAATTTTTAGCCGGGGCGCAAATGGGCCTAAAGTTTGAAAGATTATGCAAATAAGTGAAAAGAAGCCATTAAAAAAATTAAATTCAAATTTGGATATGTTGCAAAAGATGCATCATATCGTAGTACTTTACCATGGAAAATTTCAATTCTCTAAAATATTTTTAGCCGGGGCTCCATGGCCTTAAGTTTCGTAGATTTTGTAAACAAATACATGTTTGTTGTGTATTTGTGTAATTATTAAACAGCTTTTCGCTTGAAGTAGACTGTAATTTGAGGGTGTTAATATTCGTTGTCGCGACGAGATGAATTTCTAAAGCTACCGAAATTCATATTCTATGTTACAGGCTACATCAACCCAAAATTTACCACTAAGAGGTGACTGCCGTCGAGTTCAATCCCACCCACCCGCCAACATTAGATTGAATTTTTCATAAGTTGCGTTCACGTCTTCCTGCAAAATACTGCGACTGTCTCAAAAGTAGGCATTGTTTTTCTCGAGTCAATTTTGGAACGAATAGAGAAAACGCTCTCTCGTGCCCCAGATACTGAAAGAAGTTTCACTAATTAATTTCACTAATCAATCTTTCCACTACTTGCGTATGACATTTGAACTCAGGGATATCAACACATGTATTTTCTGAAGCGCGAATTTCTTGCAATTTTTCGTATGTCTCATGAGTCAGTATTAGCGTTCTGTTATATTACACTCATTCCAGTTAATCATTTCTGTGTAATTATTAGTCTCGAAGTTTAATACTGGCACTTCGAAGGAACGAATTTCAGAAGGTTTCTGGATTGGAATATTTTATCAGCAGCAAGGATTCGTGTAGCTGATCTGTTTTCACCAATCATGGCAATGAGTATGTTTTAAGGGTTCGCATAGAATGCATTTCTGGAGATTACTTTATTGACTGGAGTCTTGTATGGTTCTTGCAAACATCGCGAAAGTTTTATGGTCAGGAACAAATGTTTAGCTCCGTATTTGACAAGAGGTTTCAGTTTGATGTTGAACCACTTCTTTAACCACGAACTTTGATGTAGTTTTGAGCTCCTCTGAAGGATTTGGCATTGATATACCTATAGACGCAAAACTCTGTAAGCCACTGTTAACCAGCGAACATGCCCAAGTTTCCCAGGTTTCTTAATCTGCTAGGCTTTTATCAGTCTAATCTTATGACAGATTGGAGTATTTCACACAAGTACCTCTGATCATAACTGAGATCACGCACATTTAGGAGTGTAGGAGGTTCTGAAGAAATCTTTTCGAAGCCGTACACTAAATTTGTTTCACAATACACTAATGATCTACCAATAGAGTCAGAGAAAGTGTAAGGGCCAGCACTTATACCATCGATTTCTTTTACTAAATGACGAAGTGGTAGTTCAATGAAATGCAATAAGCATATGCATCACTGCAAGGGCCTAACATTAATATTAGTGCCATCGCAGCCGATAGCTACCACATCTAATAGGTCCACATTATTTTCTTGTAATTCGCGGCAGATGAAACTAGCAATATTCTTTGCTGATGCTAATCCGGTCAAAGCATTTCCGGTATAGCCGAGAAATTTGTTACCCGTTTCTACACGGATAGAATAATGTTCTTCCATCTTCATCTTCCGGATATCGTGAGCGTTTGGTCTTTCTTCCAATCAAAATAGATGGCACGAGGTTTCACTTTATTAACAGTCTCTTAGTTCTTACACTTATACCATTTTTCACAACCTCTCTTTGAATTTTACTTCTGTCAATTATGTTTTGCGACTGCTCTAGACTCACATATTTAAAATTTTCCAAAACCGCAGTAGCAATTGCTGCAATTTTTCTTCTAGTCACGCCGGTTTTCTCCTTCACTTTTGCTAATGTTGGGACGAATTTTCTAATTTGCGTGCATCCAATCTGTGCTTGCTCTCTTGTCTTCTTCAAATGATATTTCCAACTAAAATATGATCTCCTCCAGCTTCAGTGTGTTCTTTATTGCCTTCCTATCTTGTTTCCGAAGACAAGTAGTCTGAAGATTCGATAATGTAACTATAGTAGAGTATAATACTTTTTGGTGGCTTTCCTTCCTTCTCTTTTCTTGAATTTCTTTGTCCAAGTAATATAAATAATACCGAATATCATTTTTTACTCACCACCCAGCGACACAACTAGGCTAGTTATCGTCCGGGGCAAGAACTCGCCTTAGCCCCCCCCTTCCCCCCGACTAACCAAACCAAAAGGCTCCGCAACTATATCTGATATTGGCATCAGACAGTAGTTGTCCTATTCCATTCGTTCTTCAAGTGATAAAGCTTGGTTTCAAAATTGTAGTACATATTTTAATTTTTAGTACAAGATAAAACACTAAACTACTTTGTAACTGATTGACAAATAATCTGAGAGTAGCATGCTTGACACATTCTTACAGTCTTAACGAAATAACTGCAAATCGCAATGTTTTCGGAATTATATTGGGATGTGGATATGTGTAGAATGAATCAACATCTTTTGCTTTTGAATAGAATGTTTAATTATGAAAAACAATATAGCTGTTGTCTGGAGTATTATACTCGGACATTTTACAAATCTCTTAAATCGATGTAAGTTAAATAAAAACACAAAAAGCTGGAACTAAAATTTAACCTTACAGCTTCTTTTGGATGCAAAGGTTTTACAATGTCCTCAAAAGATAGCTTGAAGCCAACATAAGCTCTATGGATATGATCCTAAGGTTGGTGAATCGTTGTTATCCTGTTAAGTTTCTGAGGTATTTTTTTTAATAATATTTAGTTTGCTAAAACTCCTTTCCTTGCTTTATAGTGAAAATAATTATATCCTCGGTTTTGCGGCTTCCAATTCGACGCCCGGGGCACAAGCCCCGTTCCCCCTACTTACATCACTGTCACCACCAACCAAACTATTGTACTATTAACAATACTGCCTAAAGTTCATTGTAGGATATCAGAAGTCTTATTAAATAGCAAAAAGCTTCTTTATGACAGACTCGCAAAATGCTTATAGTTGATCACTTTTCGTCTTATTATTCCCAAATTTCAGGACCATTGCGCCCCGGCTAAAAATAATTTTAGAGAATTAAAGATTCATGTTGTTATCTATTGACAAAGGATACATCTTTTGCCCTCTATCCACAATATAAATTAAAGTCTACTTTCAGCAAACATTTGCTAAATGGTTACATAGTAAACGGAAATTGATTTGCAAAATTTCAAATTTAAAGCCCCTTGCGCCCCAGCTAAAAATTATTTTAGAGAGTTGAAATTTACTATGGTAAAATACTACGATATGATGCAACTTTTGCCCCCTATCCAAATTCGAATTTCGAAAAAAAAATTTTTCGCTCCACCCTAATGGTGACACAATCAGCAGGCGAACTTAGTTTGGAGAATATGTATGTGTGCAACTTGTGACGAGTTTCACCGCCGTTATTTCTTCACCGTATCCTGGACAGCAAGTACCAACATTGTAAAGTACCTAAAATTTTAACATGTATTTTATAAATTTATTTTATTTATTGTAAAACAAAAAAGCAATATTTAAACTATTTATTAAAAAGTAAAAACAAATAATCATCACACCACAGTTATATTAAAAAAAATTATACAAAAATAATAAAATAAAACATTTTATAATTAGACCTGAGCTAAGCTCTACGCTACAACCAAACAACATCTAAATCCCAAAACGGGACTGTGCTGGTTAAATACAAAAAGTAAACTAAAAAAAAATAAAATTAAGATCACATAGTGAAAAAACATCAATTAAAAACTATGAAAACTAAACTACCGGTAAGTATTACATCTATTTACAATGTTAAAAAATCATCATAATTAAAGTTTCTATACCATTACAATTTAATAAATTTTTATAATTAAAACCATTTCAAATCCTAAAAGCTTATAATACAAAATCAAAAATATTCAAAAAATTAATTATTTCATTTCTTATTCTAAAAAAATTAATAAAATTCATCCTTAAATTATCTAAATACACGGTATTACAAATTTCAAATAAGTTACGCTCTGCCCCCAAAAATTAAAAAAGAAAATCTAAAACACTAAATCAATCCAAGTTAAAATTTGTAGCACACATTATTATTGCAGTGGGGACTTAGTAGGCAGATCTTTTTTGGGCTTTTGAGACAAGACTTTCTTTAGCCTAGTATAGTACTTTCACAATGTTTGGTCTAACCGGAAAAGAGCCCAGGACTAAAGAACGCTTCAGTTGCGCGGAGCATAACTTGTGTTTCGTTTCAAAAAAAAATCTCTGACGCTTGTCTATAGTTTGACTCGTAGTTGAGAAAGAACAGCTGGTTATCCTATTTTTCCATAAACAAATCATTTCAAATACTTTGTCACTAGATTGACAATAAAGTTTTCACAAAGTTACGAAGAAGAGAATTCGTTATGCGAATTAAGTGACAAACTATTATGCTCTCATAATTCTTGACAGTGATTAAAAGAATTAAAAAGAAAATGGAAGTGGAGAAAAAAAGTTCACTAACGCTCCAGCAGACTAAACGACTTAAGACGAAGGGGGAAACTCGTAAGAAGGATTAGAAGAGCACTTCTCAAGGATTTTCCTCGATTTGCGGTTTTATCGACCAGCTTTTCTTTTTTCTAAAAAAAAAAAGTGTAGATGATACTCTTCCTATCTTTTTCCTATTTCCAAGTTAAATTTACTGGAAAGTAAAATAGTTTTACCTTTATTAATGTTGAATATAAACAATTCCTTCTCAAAATTTATTAGATAGAAAACTAAAGTGGAAACTTTATTTTACTAAAAATAAGTAAGTAAATATATTAAAAGTTCTAAAAGTGTGGAAACAATGCTAAAATAATTCAATAAATAAATAAATAGGTAAAATTTAAGAAATACCTATAAAATCTGAAAGTAATTCTAAAATAAGTGAATAATATTAAGAAGTAAAGTAGCTATAAAGCCTGGGACCAATCATAAAATAAATACATCATGTAAAAGTATGGTAATTCGGTTGTAAAAGATTTTTAGTTCGAGGAAAATACAGAAATAAGGGTAGCTAAGTAAGAGAAAGATTACATGATACGCTGTGAAAGTGAAGACAAGAACTTTTAAACTAAATATTCAGATTGATATATTAAAAGATTTATTTTTAGCAACTGAGTTGTCCGGTTCTACGATCAATGACACACACACACACACACACACACACACACACATATATATATATATATATATATATATATATATATATATATATATATATATATATAGTACATTCATTGCGTAATTTTAGCAAAATACATACATTACAAGAGATATTTTTTGTAACAGGTAAATAGATATAAATTTTCAGTTGAAACTCGAATAAAAAGTTAGCAGTTGTCAGTTTGATGTCTTGCTCGGACGATGTTACTACGAGGTATGTGTGGATCTCACCCTTCTTTCTAACGACATCACTTTTTGGCAAGTAGTGACGTATTGTGTCTGCATAATCAGAAAGCAGTATCGCCGTTAGTTCCAATTTAGGCACGTGTATTTGATTACTGCGTTTGTGTAAGGTTAATAAACGCACCATTCTTTTCCTATAGACTTAATTGGAATATTCTTGAAGTTTCAGTAGTTTGTAATTTTTTTTTTTTTTTTACTATATTCAGTTTAAAATTGTTTCCGATGAAAATCGTCTCAACAACCTACTTACTACCTGAAGACATCCGTACTTTTCTTAGCCCCATCATTCTCAGTACTTCTATGAGTATTTTTTTTTTTTAAAGTAAGAAATAGCTTGCATTAATGTTGGCAGTACGTTTGATTCTGAGTTCAGTCTTTAAGGATATAATGTCTTTAATGTTATAATGTGTATTACAAATAGCTACCGGAAAGTTATTATGCTCCAGTCAAATAAGAAAACGAGATATTTAGAATTCATGCTGTGATTAAAACTTCTGCTTTAGCTCCAGAAGATTTGATTTTAAAATTTTAGGCGGCTTCTTTTTTTTTTCAGAATTTAACAGAATAAAATATGTTATAATTTTAAGTCTATTTATAAATGTATAGAAGTTACTATTGTTCAGTGCAAGTAAACGCGAATATCTTTTTGATAGCGTGTAAAGAAATCTGTCTTATTCGCTATAAGAAAAACAAAATACATGGCGACAAGTCAAAACTAATCAGGAAAGCAACGGAAGTATAGAAATTATGTTTACAGGATATGAATAAACACTTAGTGTATTGCTAACAACAAAATAACGATGCTTGTTCTATATATTCTCATCAGTATGAAAAGCCTTTCAGATGGGAGATCATACGTGAAAAATAACATTTAGCGTACGGACACAATTTCTGTCACAACAATAACAATAATTCGAGGAACTACATTTTTCATTGCCTTCTTTCTTGTGCTAGATCACTAATGAGAGGTAAGGTCACTGGTGTCATTATCTTTTTAAATCCGGGGAGAGGTTGCATGAATTAAAATCAAAATCCTCTTTCCGACAGAAATTGTATATACAAAGTAGTAGACTTTCTTTAAATATATTTGACTAAAATCTGGGGAGACGGTCCCCCCGACACCCCTCCTGCTAACGACACCCGTGGTGAAATGTCTCTTTCATTTCTGATTAATTGCTCGATACGGTAAGGTTCTGTCTCAGAATGCCATATTGGTTTGGGTGAAGAAGTTTGAACATACTGGTAGTGTGTTGGATGTGAAACATGGAGCTCCAAGAACAGTGCGAACTCCTGAGAACGCTGGGAAAGTGAGAACGTGAAGAGATCAACAGTAAAGTTTCGTCTAAAAAACGTTGCACTTCTGGCACAGACTTACAAGGTACATTCGCGAAGTGTCCCTTCGGGATTCGTGTAAAATTGATTCAAATGCAAAGTTCTCCGTACCCCAATGTGTATTGTACTAATTTTAGCGGCCCATACGGGTAATTTGCATATTTATGGGCCTTCATATATCCGGAATTCAATGATACAATACTATAACACTCGGACTCAAAATTGCTTAGAGTTTCTTTAGATGTATCAGGACATAAATGTGGGCATATGCAAAATAAATTGGATCAAGTACTGCTGCTTTGACACATGATACCCACCCGGCCACCATCTTGGATCCGCCATATTGGATTCAACTTTTGTTTTCTCAAATGGATATAGGTGCAAGTGATACATCAAATTCATATACGATTTTCTCGAAATTCCTTTGTGTAGAGAATGTTACCGTAGCTTGTAGCGTTTGGAAGGTATTCATGTTAAATGTCAGGGACATCACAAATATTGAATCAAATAGAAAGTTGTGAGGGCCCCGTGTGTATATGTAATCTTTTACGTGATTTATCGTTGACGAAATATTCTCTGAACGTACATACATACAGACACACAGACGTCGATACTGAAATCCTAGGTCTTTACCCAAATCTGGTCGTATCTGGATTTCCATTGTGCATTTTGAACCTAATACAATACTTCCTTGTTATAGTATAACACGGAAGTAATAACAATCACTCAAAGTAATGTAATAAGATTATGACACCAATCTTGTAAATAGTTTGTTTATACCTACAGTATTTTCTCAGTTAGAAATTGTTTTGATTTGGCAACATCAAAACGTAAACGTAACTGATATTATTCTGCAATGTCTATTCGCAAAGTACCTGGAGGGATTTAACATGCAATACCTTCCAAACGGTACAAGCTACGGTAAAACTGACTACACCATGAATTTCCGAGAAAATCGTACATAAATTTGATGTATCACATGCATCTGTTCCCACTTGAAAAACCGAAAGTGGAACCCAATATGACGGATCCAAGATGGCGACCGGGGTGGGTAACATGTGTTAGAGAAGCAATACTTGATCCAATATGTTTAGCATATGCCCACATTCATATCCAGTTACATGTAAAGAAACTAAAAGCAATTTTGTCCGAGCGTTACAGTAGTGTATTATTGAATTCCGAATATATGAAGGCCCATAAATATGCAAATTATGGGTATGGGCCGCTAAAGTTAGTACAATACACATTGGGGTGTGGAGAAGTTTGCATTTGAATCAATTTGGACACTTCGCGAATGTACAATGTTAGGTTCGTGACAACTACTAACTAAGGTAGTGCGATGTTCTGTAGCTCTATTGCGACTGACCATTTAACGTAGCGTTCTTTCCTCTTTCTCCCCCCCCCCGCCATTCAATATAAGTTATCACGCCTGCGCAATATTAAAGTTTGAAATGTGTCAGTCGCCTCGGCGCCACCCTGTATATACAAACATCAAATGAAGGGCAAAAAGTTTCGTATTGGTGTTTTTCAAGTTTCCTGTTGGTGTACAGCGTAAATCCGATGTGAAAATACTTCGAAAATTCATCCAACACTCCTAATACCAAACATATAAACATCATAGTGTATAATAGATACAGCAAAGTGTCATGTTTTAAATCTTCAAGCCTATTCTACATTAATATATTACATCTAATTTTTTCATTGAAATTGGTATTTTATAATTAGTAGAAAGCTATGACAGAATTTTCGTTTTAAGCACTGAAATGACATTATTGATAAAAGACGTTTAAAATGTTATAACACCAAAAAATAGATACCTTTGTTAAAACATTGGTCTTTTACTTTTAATATTCTGTACTAGTAGTATTCAGTAAGTACTAGTATTGTAGGATTATGTTGTCAAGCTCTAATGTTGTTCTGTAACTTTTATTTATTTATTTCAATATTTTGAAAACTTCATAGAAGAAGAAAAGCGTGACAGAGTATGGTTACTGAGGACCATTAAATTGCAGGGTCATTTGCTACAATCCATTTTCCTTTTAATGTTAGTTTTTTTCTGGCTACCATGCTTTCGATTTTCCTATCTCCTGCCAGTGTTGCCAACATGAAACAGCGGAAACTGCCTTCTTTAAGAGAAATATTTCCTTTTCCTTCTTGTGATTAAAAAATCAAATGGTTTTTAAATTCAAATATTCAATCTTAACATTTGACTTCGAGATGTAAACTTTCCGATAACTCCCGCAGTAGAACGAAATTACATGAATTTCAATATATAGGCTATCGTAAGAACATATAATAAGATGTTATTTAGATCCTATTCATATGTAAATAATTTAATTCATTGGTTTGTGTTTCACATTCTTTGTAAGCAGTGAGGCTATGCAAAACGAGACCTATAGTATAAAATAGGATTTGAACAATTGTGCTTTGCCGCCGGAAGTGCAACTTGGTATCTCATGCAGAAAAGGTACGCGTGGTAGTTATTAGACCAACGAGGAGGGCTATCAATCTGTACAGTTTTTACGTTCACATATCAAATATCGATATCGAAGAGTCATAACGATCGCGATTCGATATGCCTATATTTCGATATTTTTAACCGATTTAAAAAAGAAAAGAGGAAATCTTCAATTGAACCCGTTTCTGGTTTATGTTCACGCGTAACTTCCGTATTGCACGGTTTTGATTATTTTGTTTGTTTGTTTGGAAGAGTATACCCATCCCTATATAAATGTCTTTAGGATCTCATGATAACCTTTGGAGTTAGACAATGAAACACCTCAGTGGATGTTGGGTTTATTACACCCAGTGATGTGAGGTGGGAAATTTTCCGTTCTAAACAAACATCAGTAATCAAGTAACAATTCCTCATTAACCATAAAATTGATTGAATTCATGCATAGAAATGTTAAAAAGTGAAGTATGTTTTTATGACTCGGAAAATTTTCCGGAAAACTTTCATCACGGATTACACCAAAGTAAATGCTTATAGGCAACCATGCATTCTTTAGTGTGAGTATGGTTGCATAGCACCACAGGGTTTATACTGGAAAGTTTCAGAACACTATCATAACATTATATTGTCGTATGATCAGGAGGAAAGTAATTCCATTTTCGTATGTTTACAGCGAGAGAGAGCGAGAGAGAAAAAGCTTTTTTTTTTTTTAAAAAAAAATAAATGTTGTTTTAATAAGATGGTAAACATATTATTGCATAGCAGACAAGTCAATGACAAAGTTAACTTCAATAATATTCCAATAACACCCAATGGTGCTTTCAGAATTATGTTCATAATTCAAGCAAACAAAAATTCTTGGTGTTACGTTCCTTTGGTTCTCTTGCGATGATGTTGTCTCTGTTGTTTGTAACATTTGAAACAACTGAGTTGTGTGTATGATGTCCGTTAATATATATATTTTTTGGAGAGAAGATTTATAACTATTGATGTATCGGTATTGTCTAAATTTCGGTGTTTTAATATATTGTGGGATGTTAAAAGAAACATTTCGTCCCATTATACTAATCTTTCATTCATTCATTCATATCCTGAGTCCTAACTTTCGCATCCGTACAGATATATCATTTCAATCCATCTAACTGCTACAAATTGAAGTGTGAAGGGCGCGGTGGCTCAGTGATAGAGCGTTCACCTCCGGTGCTTGGGGTCCCTGGTTCGATCCCAGCTCGCGCCGTGTGGACTTTGTGGTCGTGGGTTCTCTCGCCGTGCTCGTGGGTTTTCTCGGGGTTCTCTCGTTTCCTCCCTCTTGCTGCATTTAACCATTTCATTCATTTCTCATAATCACCGTCTCCTTTAGCCTAACCGGCATAACCGTGAGACGTAAAACTGAAAGATTTCATTTCATTTTCCAAATTGAATTGTTTGAATAATCTTGTTACACAGATCATCTTAAAGTTTCCTTTTATATATATATATATTATATAAATCGTTACAAATAGCTCTACGAAATTGGAACCCCGATTGCCTTTTTGAATGCTGCCTGTTTTTATACATTATCAAATGAAATGTTAATATAGTTACTTTAGATGCTGGTCAGATTGCACTGTCTTTGCTCTGCCTTTTGTTTCATGGCTTTCTTGTAAATTTGATCGTTTTACAACACCGTATGTATAATCTATAAGTAATATAGAGATAGGAATTAGTCTTATTTCAGTTGAATAATTTTACAAAGTTAATCATAGTCGCTTTCATAAATGCAATTGCATGATCGAAGTTACTATAAATATTCTACATAGTAATTCAATCTCTCTAGTTGAGAGAATTTAACACAAGTTCCTTGTAGAATGTTTCTTTTATAATGTGCAACACTGTGGGTTGGGAATTCCTCTTTCACCATCCTTGCTCGCACGTTCCACTTTTGTGGATAATATTGACCATGACCCCGATAAAAGATTTTGGTAAGGGAAGATGAAAGTTATTGCAAGTTACAGACGCCATTTTATCTACTTTTCTTGCTTCCTGTTACACCCCCCCCCCCAAAAAAAGTATTAAAAAAAGCAAAGAAAGAATTACGTTCCGGAGCACAAGAAACGGAAATTCCTCTGTATATTAATTGAACCAAAGTTACTGGCAGGGCATTTGGGAGGAGTCTTTCGCGTTGTTTGGAAGATGAGCCAGGAGGTAATTTGTCATGAATTCTTGATGTTCGGGGCTGGCATTGGGTGCTGTCGGCGGCTTTTCGTGAATATGGGTATAATCAGCGGTAGATAAGGCGGGGAGAAGGGTGTGCAGTAACTACTAGCCGGAAGACGAATGGTTCTATTTGGCGGGAAAATGTTTTTTGGAGTGAAATGGGGTCAAAGGCGAGGGTGAAATGGCGAACAAAGGTGGAAGAATTTAGTACGTTCCGAGAAGTAGACAAAGATGCTGGGGTGTGGGGTGATATGGGGTAGGGCGAGAGAGCTCGCGTGAAATATTATGATGGATGATCATGAGGTTATCACAGAGGGAAGCACAGAGTAGGAAGAATTGTTGATAGCACGTGAGAAGATGACTGAAGATGCGATTATTATTGTTTTTTTTATTATCTATTTCTAAAGTAGCTTTCGCATTTTTATTTCTGTTGGAGTGGAAGATTTATTTCTTCTTCATTCATTTATTTAGTACAGTTTTGTAGGCAACACCAACTCAAGTCATTATATGGATATGATGGTGTTGCACCACGAGTAAAACATTGAAAAATAGCACTCAATACATCTACTTAAGAGACCGTCTTGTTATTTGACTCATTACTCTAAGAACGCAATGAATTTTTTTGGTAGGAATATATTCAATTATGATCAGCTAACAAACACAGCATAATACATTGAATAGCAAACTGAGTTTTATGTTAGGTGGTGGTTGGTGTATATAATACGACAAGTAAATTTTAAGTGTTCTGGTACTTGTGGCTATCATTTTCTATATAATCAGAAAGATAATGTTTATTAAATGAAGTTGGGACTTACTTACCTAACTGATATATCTAAAATTTTAATTTTCATGCCACTTAGGTATATCCATGGTTACTACTCAACAGTCACAGCTAGCACTTACTATTCGCTAATTCTATGGCCCGATTCATAGTTTCAAAGTACTCTGTATATCTCTGTGCTTCGGTTACGCCAACTGTAAGCTAATCTCTCTCCAAATCCTCAATATGGCTAAGGAATTATCTCTTACTGTTTATTTGTAACCTGTTGCAATACTGTGTTTGTGTTGTACGTAGAAAAATATAAATAAAAGGTTTTCTCTTAGTGCTATTTAATGTATCATTTTATCTGTGAAGATGTGGATTTAAAATGTTGATTGTAAGCTAATCATGTAAGTGACCGAGGTGGCTCAGTGGTAGAGTGCTCACTTATGGTGTGGCGTCCTTGATTCGGTCTCAGCTCGCGTCAAGTAGACTTTGTGGTGAACAACGTGGGTTTTCTCAGGATTTCCCCGTTTCCTCTACTTTCTTCATTTCACATTTTCATTCATTATCCTTATCACCCTCTCCCTTAGCCTCGAGCGTAATTGTACGACGTTAAACTAAAAAATGTAAATATTAAAACTATCGGATAAATCTTTTGTCTCATCTGTTACATACTCAACCAAAATAAGTTCACTTTTAAAATATACTGTATATCACCACATTACCTATCTATTGTCTTATATTTACATTCTCTGAATACCATATTAATTTCTGTGTATTACACATATTTAAATAACAACTTCACAAATCCCGAAACATCGCACAAACTTACATTTTAACTTAGCCAATCATAACTACAACCAAGCGACGCCTTCTTCTGAATAGCC
Source organism: Thermobia domestica (assembly GCF_964235325.1). Taxonomy (NCBI): domain Eukaryota; kingdom Metazoa; phylum Arthropoda; class Insecta; order Zygentoma; family Lepismatidae; genus Thermobia; species Thermobia domestica. Next base: position 59,709 of record NW_027656465.1, read on the forward strand.
AATTCCACAAAGTTATAATTTTTGTTCTCTAGATTACATAACTTTAAAGAATACTTGACCAATTTAATAACACCTTTACCAATATCATTACGACATTTTAGGACAATTACAAGCTTACATTTAATCACGCTTAGGTTCTAGGGATCTGATCAATAACGTAAAAAAAATGGAACAAGAAGACTTATGTGTTTGAAAACAATACCTTATTTCTTTTTATTGAATTCTATCGTTTCCGAAACTGTACTCTGGAAATACGCTGAATCGATCATTTTTGGGTGCGAGAAAACGATGTAGCTAGAACGTGACTTGGAAAGTGTTATGTAATAGTTATTTTGAGAAAGCTTCTTTCAAGTATAGAAGATATAATTTTGTGTAACAATCAGAAACTTCAGTGGAATTCAAACTCGTGTCATCGTAAGTTCATTGAGCCAGCAGAAGTCAGGAGGTTTGTACGTGTTTGACTATTTACCGGACAAAGTTGGCATATTTAAAATAGTTCGAATATCCATTACTCTTACTCTTATAACATATCAAACAATAGAATCTTCATTGTGTATTACCTGGGAATTATATATGGTTTACTAAGCTGTACACTGGGAAAAAATTCTGTATTTAAATTGCCAAATATCAATGTAAAATATTTTACCCTACATTTTGTAAGTTGATTTCCATTTCCTTACATTAGATTACAAAATTTGCTGTTTTTTCTTTTACAAATTTACAGTAAATTTATAAGAAAATATGATATTTTTATTGATAAAAATGTAATGTTACACCATTTCAAGCTAGTAATTTTACTTTATAGGTGTAAATTGATTTACATAGAGGATTGGCAAACAGATGCCACCGTATTTTGTAAATTTACGTATGACATTTTTTACAGTGTAGGTATAGAGAACAACGGAGAAAATTAACGGAATCGAACAGAAAATGGACCAAAAAGTGTTAAGAATAGTAGGGAAGAAAAGAAGAATTTTAGATGTTATTACAAGAGAGAAGAAGTAACTGGTTCATTGGTCATTGGCTGAGAAAGAGAGAAGAAACTCTATCATGAACAATAAGGTGGAAATTACGTTGGAAGTAAAAAAGGAAGGGAAAAAGAAGCTACAATTGTTAGGTGATACGAGGATATTTCCAAAAGTTTTAGTCTTGATATTGAAATATCCCGCCACTATAATAAGCCATTTATAGCATATAGTGCCATCTATGGAATAAATAATGTATCACTTTCAACTGTCTAGCTGTCAGTTCGTTGGAGGTAGTCATTTGAATTGGTCGCTGTGCGTGAAGTTCGCATATTGCATCATAATGCTCCAGTTCATACGGTTGTTGTTGCCAAGGCTGTGGTGAATGACTGTGGCTTTGAGGAGATTGCACTCACAGCATAGCAGAGCAAGCTTGGCAAGAACAGGCTAGTGGACTGGAGCAGTATCATACAGTATGCAGCTCATTGCACAGCGACAAATTCAAATGATTGACTGCCTCCATCGAACTGACACAGCTAGATAGTTGAAAATAATATTTACTCCATAAATGGCACTATAGCCCATGAACGGTGAAGCATTATCATACAGTATGCGAGCTCATTGCACAGCGACAAATTCAAATGATTTACTGTCTCCATCGAATTGACACAGCTAGACAGTTGAAAATAATATTTACTCCATAAATGGCACTATAGCCCATGAACGGTGAAGCATTATCATACAGTATGCGAGCTCATTGCACAGCGACAAATTCAAATGATTTACTGTCTCCATCGAACTGACACGGCTAGGTACTTGAAAATGATACATCATTTATTCTATAGATGACACTATAAGCCAAGAACGGCTTATTTACTAGTGGCACGATATTTGAATGTTAGATCGGAAACACCCTCATATAAGAAAACAAAATTGCTAAGTCTAAACAGGGAGTTAAGTGAATATCATGGTGTCTGGAAGATTCTCGTTTGCGGCAAATGAGTTGCCAGTAATGGTAAAATAACTTTGATGATGAGCATTCTGTGAAGCAACGTGGCAAAATTGTCAAATTCAAGAGCATATTACATAAACAACCTGTGAACGAGCAGCAATGCATGTCTAACAGGGTTTTATACGTTTCTCATTCCTGCTTTATGTAATGAGAATTAGCAGAAGATAGCACTTTTTTGTCTCCGTCTCCTTCCCTCTATCACTTTGAAAAATGTGTTAAAGTACTGCGACAACTAACACGTACTTCCGAAGAATTATATGTTTGTGTAAACTTCGGAAACAAGAAATGCTACAATGGAAGTGATTTTAAAGCTAAATACTCCTGCTGTATCCTCTAAAGCACTTATAGGATACTAAAAAAATTCTAAAAGCGTAAGCTTTTGTCACATATATTTCTGCTTGCCCCTTTATCAAGCTTCTTTTTCTTATTATTTTCTGCTCATTTATAGCCTCTTTCGCCGTAGACAAATCACCCAAGAAAGAGAGAGAGAGAATGAGAGGAAACTAGTCGCCTGTTCCTGCAGAATCTCGAATCCTGGTATCTGTCCTACACTCTTGACTTTCTTATTGGTATTCCAAGCTTACATCCTATTTAACAACCTTTCTGGAGCATTTTCGTTTTCTGCCATCAATTTCTTCTTTGCTTTTCTTCCAACGGTTGCCCACGGCGCGGCGTCGCTTTCCTTAAGTGCTTCTCTACGCTTTTTCCAACTGAAGTGCTGCATTAAGAAAGAGTACGGTAGAACGTTAGTCAACTGTCGAGCACAGATGGATGCTTGGGAGTGACACGACAGCATAAAGTTGCTTCCTTCTTTTCTTTCTCCAGAACGTCCCGTGTAGAAAATAAATATCGTTTGACGAAAAATAGAATATGCACATAATATAGTGACGTGAGTCTATGGAATTGTGCGCTTCACATATAAATACCTAGGTAGTAGAAAAGACTCCAAGGAATGCATCAAAAGTCTTTTTTATAGCATAAAAGGATAGGTATATGTGACCTTTCAACATCAAATTCAAATACAATACTATCAGATTTCTTCTACATGTGTAAGTCGACTTAAAAACCAAGTGTTTAAGTCTCTTTCAACCTATACGAAAGTAACATTTTTTTTTTTTTTTTTTTTGGTAGAGCGAGGGGAGTTGTGAGATATCACAAATAATAAAGGGAGTCTTACAACGTTTTATGTTATTGCAGTTTTTATCTTACGGCTAGAGTGGCCATAATCTTAATAACTAAAAGAGAGAGACATCTGAAAAAGAAGATTTGCAGCCAAAGCTTATTTTGAAATTTCTCTATATACTATTAAAAGTATATTTTGAAATTTCTTTATATAGTGACTGACTGATCAACGCGCAGACCGAACCGCTAAAGTCACTGGTAGATCTAGCCCGGGCCGGGAGGCCTAGGCACCTGAGTTTTTTGAGTGACAAAAATAATTCAAGCTATTATTTATATATTTTTGAAAATTTATAGTAAATGTATCTAGTATAAATAAAATGAAGAGTTTGTCTGTGAGTCTATGTGCGGCCTGGGAACCAGACGTGTGGATCGAGTGTTACCAAATTTGGGTCAGGGGTACCTTAAAAAAAATGAACCAGGAGGGTCTCAGGGGGACGTTCACCGGGACATGTAAAAGTAGTAGAAAATGACCGATATTAGTGTCGAATTCATAGTTTTCGCGGTCGCTGAGATCAATGGTGAAACTCCGATCGCATTAACTTCCAAATCCACCCCTTCGGCCGCGAGCCGAGAGTCACTGAGGGCACACCGAGACATGTATAATCGAAAATAATCAATATTAAGGTCAAATCCTTACTTTTCGCGGTCGCTGAGATCAATAGTGACCCTTCCAGTAGCGATGACCTTCAAATTCAGCTACCATTGTATGCTGGTCGGGGTTCACCTGCGGGAAGGGGGTTACTGATCAAGTGTTTCGATTTTTTAAATATTGATTTTAATTTTTTTGAGAGAATTTTTTTAGATACAACTTAATTGTTAACTTTGGCTATTGAAAAATAAATTAAATTTAAACAAAATTTGATTTATTGCGGGCTGCAGCTACAAAGTTAACAAATAGTATAGTGGACACAATTGAATATATTATCCCTTCGCGGGATGCCGATTTAGCTACCCAATTTACAGCTTAGAGATTGAAGAAAAGGAAAAATGACTTACACTATTGTTTCCAGTTCCATTGCTCCAGAGAAGATTTTATTTTTGATTTCTTTGCAGTGAAGTGATGAGATGAGAAGAGGCGCAATGAGAGAGAGAGATGACCCCGCTGCTTCCACCCACCTAATTTATTTGGAAGTTTATCTTTGTTTTTACCTTTTGTTTAATTATTAAAAACCACTTTAATAGTTATTTATTTAAAGGGTGGGTGTTAGCATGCGGGGTTAGGTTTTATTTAGTTGTATACTGGTTTTTGTTTGTTGTTAGTTATTTACTATTTTAAAATGTTTTTAACACTTAAAGTTAAAAAACTTTTCGTTCGTCCTTCCTGGCGGGTACGTAACACAAATAAAAATAATCCAAAATGACCGAATGACCGATATTAGTGTCAAATCCATAATTTTCTCAATCGCTGAGATGAATGGTGATACTACAACAGGCGTTTACTTCTAAATACAGCCCCCATGCGAAGAATGGGTATCAACTAGTCGTATCATAGTCTGGGTTCTCGCTGAACCCTTACCCCGGTTTTTACCTTCTAGATCCGCCACTGGCTAAACTTAGAAACTTCAAATTTGGACACTACGTAGGATTTGTGACGTGAGATACCACTAAGGAAAGATTTTTGAAAAATCGGCTTGGAAGGGAGAGGGATAGGGGTAGCGCAATTATTATATTAAAATGTCCATATCTGGGAATCTATTAAGGATAGAGTAATGAAATTTGATATTTGAACTTCTTATTTAAAATAATTAAAGTCGTGTTTTAGCGTTTTTCTTTTATATTCATCATGAAAGAGATGAGAAAAGATGGGAAGAAGAAAAAAGTGGATTGTTGTAATTGTAATAATAAAATAGCCATATCTCGAAATCCCTTAAGGTTAGCGATAAGAAATTCTGTATCTAGACTTCTCATCAGGCCCGTATCCAGGGGATCTAGTGGGGCCGGCCCCCTAAATTTTTGCTGCCCCCTAAAATTTTCACGGTAAGCTTGCAAATGAACTATAGTATGATTGGATCGCCTTCCCTAAATTCAGCCAGACCCGCCTACATTTTTGGGCTGGCTACCTCCCTGCTTCTCATTGAAAACAATTAATGTTCCAGCATTTTTTAAGAACAACGGTAGCACAGTGGTAGAGCATTCAATTGTGGTGCATGGGGTCCTTGGTTTGATTCCAGCTCGCGCCAAGTGCGCTTTGTAATGGATGAACACCGTTCCTGGTGTTTTCGGAGTTCTACCATTTCGTCCCACTTTCTTCATTCTGCCATTTCATTCATTTTTATCATCACTGTCTCCTTTAGCCTACACAACATAATCATTGGACGTAAAGCAGAAAGATTCAGTTTCATTTTTCAACGTTATTTAATGTTTCCCATATAAGGCCAAAAAAAATGCGGTTGCGAATATTATAACAACACTGTTATATCTCGAAATCTCTTATGGTTAAAGATATGTTTAAGGAGACGAAATTTGGTATTTAAACTCCTTATTCAATGTAAGTGGGTATGTGCCACAGCGTTACCGGAAATTCCGCTTTTAACAGCAATGGGAGCCAATTTCTGTTTCTATGTTTGCAATATATAATACATAACTTCGATGTTGTCTGTCTCATCGTCACGGACGTACGAGTGAACCATTTGAAATGAACTTTTGAACATAGTAAACACTTGGGCTGGCATGGGTTTTTACCATTTCACTTTGAAATGCGTATGCTAAGGAGGAAAAGGGTTTAAATTTTTCGCAAAGAACTGTCAGAAATGTATTCTTCCGGTGAGAAGAACGGGTATTTCAGCAAGTAAATTAATAATAATAACGATACTACAAAATGAAAATATACAACAAAATAGCCAAATAAATAATAAACTATGTTAAAGACATTAAATAGAAGCATATGAAACGTACATTTGTGAATGAATGGGCTTGTGTTTATAATAAGGATAAGAATGCTTAAATACGTATTATATATATATATATTCACTTAAATGTTTATATGCAACTCGCAACTCTTAAATGTTTTGAGGGTTGCATATTAGCGTTACGTGAAACGTATATTTATGAATGAATGAGATATGGATACCCACCGTTAAAATCGCGGTCACTCTTGACTCTATTAACGAATCCGTATGAGATAATTGCTCTAGCTGTCTATTGCAAAAAATAAATAAATAAATAAATAGATAAAAATTTGCTTTCGTTCGAGTTATTATGTGGGATAATGGATGTACTAACATTACAATGTTATAAAGCCGATTAGTATTATCCTATTAAAGCAATGTTACGTAATGAATATGTAATTATATTAAGGTAAAGTTAATGCATTTTGTAGTGACAAAACAATGTATGAGAAAATATTAAAAGAAAAGATTGGGACAATATTTTGCTAAAAAAAAATGGAACAAGTATGATCACTCTGCTTACGATAGAATAGCATACGGAACTCCTTCGTGGCTGAGGCAGGCGGTTAGCATACGCGCCTTTGGCGTGAGAGACCCGGGTTCGATTTCCGGTGGTAGCTCATGTGGTCCAGATTCCACGTTAATCAGTAGGTCCCGTCTCATATAGCCTCGCTGCTAAAAAGGACGTTAAACTCAAAATAAACTCAAATCAAGAATAACATACGACGTAAAAAATAATCAGATACACAGGTGCAACGCAATTTACTTGAAACTCAGTTTATACAAAATAATTTCTGTTTGATGCCACATAATCCCCTTTGTTAAGAGATGGTAGTATGTGTTAGGGTTTGTAAGCTTTATACAAGGTATTACTAATTGAAAATAATCGGACAAACTGTTAAGAATTTAAATAACATATGAATAGCGTTACTATATTATATTGATTATATGTATTAAGTTGTTGATAGTGAAACCATTGTTCAAGTTAGGATTTGAGCCATTAGTGGCTAATGTGATTTAAGGGAATAAGAGCCAAAAGTGACTGAGGTTAAGTTAAAACAGGGATGCAAATAAGCACTCGCCCGGGACGAGTGGTTCATCGGTGCAGGCGAGTATTTAATAACATATCGAAGATAATTAAATTATTTCTATTGTGGGATGTGGGCTAGTAGCTTTTTTCTTGGGCGAGTAAAATTTTGTTGCTTATTTGCATCCCTGAGTTAAAATATTAATTGCTGTGTTAAATGCGGAAATTGTAAAATAATGTGGTACAACAAATAAGATTGTAGAAGAGCATATGTTTGTTACTGAACCTTAGTGGTTGCGATAAGGTACAGCTAGGTACCAGAGGTAAATGCGGATATTAAAAGTGGAGAGATAGAGAATTGAAGTTTTATATTCATTAGTAGTCGCTTGCAAAGTGAACTGGTTAATTAATAACAATCAGCTTTTAAGTACACGGCGTAGGTCTTGAATAACCCAACAGTATGAAATCTTACATTGTTAACATTTCTGTATTTAGAAGTGAAATACCGTAGTAAGTATTGAATATGTGTTACTTGCTGCCTCCATTGAAAGAAGGAAAACCATGATATGTCAAGTAATGCATTTGATCGATTGATTTGTATTTGCGTTCGTTTGTCATCAGCAAGGATATATACAGTAGAACCCTTCTAATCAATTACCTTCGGGACTGGGGGTATGGTCGGAACGCAAAAAGGGTCGAACTATCAGAAAATACAGAAAAATACGGATTTTCAGCACAAAACCAACGAACAGTAAACACTAAAAACTGCACAATACAGTACAGAAAACATGCACAACGAAAGAAATGATACAAGAGATGACGGAGCACTAAAGCAGACAAGCGGTAACAGCAAGTAAACAACAATGCCGCGATGGCAGTAAAACGACAATGCGCCTCATGAGTCACCGACGAGTCGGAACAAGTTCGACTCAAGCACGGTCGGCTCAACTGGAATGGCCTACCAACCGAGAACGGATGAGAGGGGTTCTACTGTATTACACAAAACTGCAGTTTAAAGTGGGATCTGAACCACTGTAGTGCGTTCGATTCTCTCTCACCGAGATCTCGTGCACCAAAAAACACACGCGTTAGCTACTAGACCAGGGAGGAGAGCTAACTAATGTGTTTGTTCATTGAGTTTAATAAACCGTAATAATTAAATGTTGTTCTGTGTACAAAATTGTTTAGAGTTTACAAGAAGACTAAAATTCATTATCTAATGCCTTCTAGAAAATGTTTTACTTCCATTATTTTTTCTCACTATAATGAAAAATGTAACAATTAATCCCTAAATGTTACTTTCATTCATGAAGTTGCGCACCAAACGCCTGCCCACGTATGTATTAATAATTTACTTTAGATCAGTGATTTTCAACTTTCCCAGCGGCTTTGTGGGCCCAGCGTGGGTTAAAGCAGTTGAAGTAGACGGTGATAAAGCTCTTTTGATCTACTCCCACAAACTATATTTTTCATTGCTTTTCCAATATGTCAAAGGTAACCAGTTAAACTACGAAAAGAGATATTTTTAGTTACCTAGTGTAGTAAAAACATGTCTTTAGCAGAGTAGAACCGGAATCGCAGAAAATTTCCATTAAAGATAGGTTTCTGATTAACTTATGCTAGAAAAAATAAATCAAATACATGCATATAATGGGTATATTAAGATAAATATAATGCTGTACATGTCTTACTCAATTCCAGTATTTACCTAGGTATTTCTGCTGCGAATGAATACACACAAATTTTACAATGCACAGAAGAAATGACAGTTCTGTCTAACGTTCTGCAGATGAATTTCGTCCCTCAGACCAAGACCCCCCCCCAAAAAAAAAATTGTTGTTCCGCGCAATCCACACTACCCTTTTTGTCACCCTTGTATTTGATCTGTGCGTACTGTTACTTCTTGTTTCATGTTTCTAGACCACGGGTGGGAAATTGCAGCATTCTGGGCCTATTGTGAAAAATACTAAATTATATAACGTCCATTAAACAGTCCCTCCCTAACCTCTTCCGAATGTCACCAAAACGGTCACAAACGTTTGTACACGCAAAACTAGCGGTTGTACACAAAACTATATTTTAAGGTATTCTAAAATTCATGTGAGGGGGCGTCTAAACGGCATTCTCTCCCCTCACCTTCGCTGATTGGCGCCAAAATGGTCTCAATCGTTTGTGCATGTAAAAGTTTCGTTTGTACAGAACAAGAAGTTAGAAATATTAGCGAATTTAGTTTAAGCGACTGCTTCCCCACCAACGCCGAATAGATAGCACAGTCAAGTGATCTCAATTCCATTATTTTACTTTATTTTTCCCTGTATGGGATATTATGAAATCTGAGTTTTATGCTAAGAAAATCCTATATTTTAGGATATCTTCGCGAGAAAAACTCCAATGGATGCAGGTTCCTCACATGTTCGGAGAAATCAAAGAAAAATGGTAGAACACTTGAGAAAATATGTTGAGAAGTGTGACAGGCATATGAAAAATGTTTCGCATTAAAGTGTAAGCCATTTTGCACATTATAAGGGGTCTTAAGAGCAAACTTAACAAAGGCTTCTTTCTTAAATGTATTCTCAACTATCAAAATAATCGTTAATTTATTCTGGAAATGTATTTTTTCTAGTAGAATTGCTCGTTCTTTGTATGGGAAGAATAATGTTTGTGCAAAATCTTTGAAAGTAAAGCAATCTGTAAAATACATAACGACGTGCAATGCGTTCAGAATTGCCTCTATCGGTTCTTAGGCCAGCTGACATGCCTTGTTCTTCTCTCGTGAAAAATAATGTTTAATGCAAAATAAATAAATATGCAAATATCAGAAAAGTATGCAACCTGGACCACGGGAAAAACTGTTGGGTTGCCTACCTTATAGACACTATGGTTATACAATTTTTGCCCAAATTTTGACGCCCCAATCCTCCCCTCGAGTGAAAAATCGAAAAAAACAACTTCATACCCGATTAGGTCTGGTGAAGATCAATCTGTGTAAAAAAATTTGATGGTTTTTGATTATTGGCGTCCGAAGAAAATTTTCTGGGGAGTCATCTACCTGGTTACTGTATTACGTTTGGTATTTTTTTTATTTGTATTAAGAACATTTTAAAAAATTTAATACATCTTCGTGAGCCAGGGATGCCTCGCCTCCCCTCCTTTCGGGCGCCCATGCTCTTGGTAGCTCATTTCTATGTGAAAATTTGGTGACAGAGGAACAGACAGACGCACGCACAGTTTCTTTTATATATTAGTGTGGAAGAGAAATAGAAAGTACTCCTACTATAAGAATGAGAATTGGCTGCCACAGAGCAGCCTTGTATTACTGTTTGTACACTTCAAATGTAATTACCGAGCGTTCAGATAGCACGTAACTTTTGTTGAGTTCGCTCTTACTACCCGAAACACCGCATATGAAATTTAGTCCAACTTAGTAAGTCCAGGTTATAGGCTGAGGTCAAGACTGACAAAATACATTCATTCTATAAAGTCAATAGATATGGTCCTACGTAAAATAGTAGGAATGCATATAATTATATTTTTTCCCTATTGTAGAATATAGTTAGTGTTAATTTAGGATTAGGAGAAAAGAATATACCTTTTACCAGCGCGTTCTTCCTCTCTACTGACTTAGCTAGAACGTGAGAACGAACTCTTAACTTGATTTCTTGCACGAAAAATTTGATTTCGGTTGCTACAAGGAGCAGGAAATGAACCTAGCTGTCATCGTGTTAAGCCAATTCAACTCTCCTTTCACAAGAAGAAACTTTCTTCGTGTCTGATATATATATTTTTTTCTTCTCTTTCTTTACTTTTTTTTCCTTCTTTGTGTCTGCAGTAAAGTAGAATCTACTTTAATAAGCATATCGTGTTCATTTTAGAAGGAATTTGGCTTTATTTTTTGATGAAAGATTATGTTCTCTTGTTGAAATAGATTAGACTAGTGACGCTTTCATTTTAATTATTTTTTGAATTATATCAATTCTATCTAACGACTTGATAATATTCTATTCCGTTAATCCTGAATATGGATAATACTCTCGTATTTCCGTTATGTGCACAGGATGTCCAGGGAGGAAACCGCTCTTTGGGAAATGATAGGGGAAGACATTCTAGCATATTTGAATGATGATGGAATGACGTTTCCAACGTTATGGATCATGTGGCAATGATGTCTTTGAAGGGGAATTTATTGAGTAAAATTTTGGGAAATTCACTCAAAACTTTCCCTTTTCAAGATTATTTAAGGGAATTGGATGGCAACACTGCCGTCGGGGTTTCCCCAACAACTTCCCTTCCAAAAATACTATTGCCACATGATCCATATTGTTGGAAAGACCATTCCATAACTATTCAAGTACGCTATGTCTCACCTCGTAGAATAATTTTATGATGAGCAATAAATACTTTTAATTCAACGTAAGATCAAATAGTATAGTTAACAACCTGTAGTTCTCAAACCGTTGAGAATAGGGCACAGGGTTATATGAAATTATTATTATTATTATTATTATTATTATTATTATTATTATTATTATTATTATTATTATTATTATTATTATTATTATTATTATTATTATTATTATTAGAATAACTTCCCCAATCACCTGCTAAAGGGATGCGACTTACCGAAACATCCTGTATACCTGTATGTAACAAACTGAAAATATTCTGGCCGGCTAGACGGAGCGTACTCACCTGGACGAAGATGCGTGGTCAGCAACTCGGCCTTTAGTATTGTTTTTGACCGGAAAATACTATATTTTCGTACAGGCACTGGACAAAATAATATGAATACGTAGCCGTGAACAGGCCTGTAGTCGCCCTTGTACTAAATCTACAATATCCATCACAGACGTCTGCCACTTAGTTGCGAGAAAGGCGAAGATATCAGTCTATCATCAGCTGATATATGGGTTGCATGTGATCATTCTGCTTGGGTTAAAATCTCACTCACATTTTGGGGTTAAAGTCTGCGAAGAACGAAGGCGTTAATTCACTGTCCCTCAATTTCAAAATTATGTTCCACAATCATTTTCGTTAAAAAAAAAAAATGTTCGATTTTGCCATAATATCTCGTACATTCTCTTTGAGGCTCCCCAATCATGCTCTGTGCAGGAAGTTAAAATGAGTAAAGAATAAAGTTGTTTATTTATCCCCTCAGAAACCCCTCTCCATTTCTTTTAGAGCTCAACGATAAATTTTCTAAATAGGAGTGGTTTTGATATAATGTACGTTTTCTTTGACTTTTCCGTAATACCCAGTGCTTGGAATTAAAATCAGTCAAGAATGAGTGGGTGAACTGAGTCTTTTATGTGTGATATATTACTCCTCTCCCCTTTATTTAAAAAAAAAAAAAAAGTTTCACGATAATTTCCGTTACAGCTGTTCGATTTTGGAGTGATATATCAAACATTTTCTTTAAGACTTCACAATCATTTCATTCTGCAACAAGCTGAAATCAGTAAAGAATATGTATTGGTCCCCCCCCCCCATGATTTTTAAAAATACTTTAAAGATATCTTACATATAACTCATTCGGTTTCGATGCAATGTTATGTATATTTTCTTTGACTCTTTTCCGTAATGCCCCGTGTTTAGGATAAAAATAAGTCAAGAATAAGCGGTGAATCTAGTTCCTAATGTGGTGTGGATTACTCTTCTTCAACTTCCCCCTCCCCCCTGATTACAATACAAGATCCTATCTAACTTTTGTAAAAATACTACATATTCATGAAATATGGCTCGTATTTCGAGGCTTCACAATTATTTCGAGTACTTGTATTTAAAATCAGTTGAGAACGAGAGTGAACCCCAACCTCCCAGGTTTTGGAAAATAAATTACATATACCTTATGATAGCTTTCTTAAATATTATTCGATTTTAACATAATATGATGTATGGGGGTTTATTGAGGTGTTGACATAATTCCCACTATTTCCGTTGAAGTCATTCAAATATCAGGACTCACTTGACCCCCTTCCCTGAAGATTTAAAGAAAAACTATATGAATAACTTTCGTATAAAAGACAGTTTTGTCGGTATTTTTTTCTGACATTTTTCCAAACGTCTCAGTTGATTACAACTGAAATGGGCTAATAATAAGGAAGCACGTTTCCTCTAATTTTACATTTCCTGAATAAATATTAAATACACAGAGATTTGTATACAAAAAATTGTATTTCGTCAATAGTTTGAAGTTAAAATTAGTAGAAAAGAGGATCACTCGATCCAACAACGCACAATAGCAGGGATAAAAGTGGATCTGAAAATGTAGGGGGACGGTAGGTAGCGGCATGACGTCACGCTGTCCCTCTGCCTATCTTTGCCCACTGTAATTTCTTAGGAACTGAGGGGACGCCGTATATATCTTTTGGAGGTGGTGGATGGCGTCTCCAGCGTTCCCCCGCACTTTTATCCCTGCTAGTTAAAAAATACATGATGTATGTTATCGAGTTAAAACACGATCCGTCTTATGCAGAGTCGTTTTGACGTATGATTAGCGTCATACTAAAGGCCTGACTACTGCAGGAAACATATGTTAGTTGAACTCTTTAGAGTGGCACTAATCACGCGTCAGAACGACTCTGCATAAGGCCCTATGTGTTTATAGACATAACTGAAGCGAAGCAAACGAGCAATCATTCAATGTTGGTGGAACACGGCATACTTTTTTTCTGGATTCCCTATATTCTTATGGAGCTAAAATGATTAATAATGAGAGAGATAATCACTTTCCGTTTGAGAATGAAGTATGTCAGAGGGAATTTCGTAACAGCACTCCGATTTTTGTAGAACATGTGTTATTTTACTTGACTTTAGAGACTTAGTCATATAATTCGGGGTTGAAATTAGTGAGAGGCAAAAGGAAGGATCGCTCGCTTCAGCAATGGACAGCATCACTAGTATGAGACGTCTGTAGCAACAGACAAAAATACATATAACACTCCCCTATCCGACCAACTGTTATGGCACCCTCCCAATATGTGCTGCCGATCTTCTCTTAACTTCATTCCTTATCTGTACCACCGTCCTTTTTATGGAGTCAGTCCATCCATGTTAATGTCAGGTTTCCTGGGTACTCTGTGTTCTCTCTGTGTTGTTTGCTGAAAATGGCAGCAACTGTGACGTTACAGAGCACCCAGTTGGAAGTAACTGACATAAAGTGTAAATTACGGTATACATTTTTCATTTGTATTGGTTTACATATTGAAGCCCTTGTACATCATCTAACTAATTAATACCTCTCAAATGTTAAATATTCTGTATTGCACCGGTGCAGTTTCTTAGCAAAATGGGCATATTTTGAAACCGTTTATAGCGCGTGTAAATACCCAGAAGAAAGAAGTTACGTGAACTGCTAATGTCTGGTAATTTGCACATTTTCTGCGTTTCTCGTTGTGCTCTATCTTGCGGATCTAGAAATTCGTTATATCCTAATATTAAGGGTCTATTTTCGTACTTCAAAGAATCTTCGTGCTCGGAAGTAAGTGGCCTTTCTTATAAGCTTGGCCTCTTTTATTATTAATTCTGTTAATGCGAATTAAGGAACTGTTGTTGGAATTGGATGTTATCATGTATGGCGTACACGTTTTATAAATGAATGTAGAGGATATGTAGAAAGAAGAGCAACTACATTTTCAGCCGAGATAAGTCGTTTTCGTTGCCTCTGTGCGGGATAATCTCATGTTTTTTTTACTGTGTTAATTACGTTCTATGCGTGCAGAATATCTACTAAAAAGAAGAGAACATGGGGACTTGCTAAACTAAGCTCAACCACAAAGGTCAGTGTGGTCCAACATCATTCTTACCAAAATGAAATTGCACCGGCAGAGTAGAGGGAGTTGGTGGTAAGAGACAGGGGCTAACAGGAAGGGAAGCAGGGAGATTCAGTTGAAGTATTTCCCGAGAATATGCCAACAGTTGACCTCGGCAATTTGACCTCAGAAATCTCACTGATACACAAACACACACACACACACAAAGAGAGAGAGAGAGAGAGAGAGAGAGAGAGAGAGAAAGGAAGGGAGGTCATTCCTATTCATATTCCCCTCCCGTTTGTGTGATTTTGGCCTAGACGGTGTCAGGGTATCCAACTTTGGAAAGAGGCCAAAATGAAAATGTAAATGTGGAAAGTTTCCCCTGTTTCACCAACCAAAGCTTGATTTGTCTTTCCTCTCCACCGCAAACATTTCCGGAAGCTTAAATACTGTAACATGAATCTTCTGTGGTTCTTCCCTTATAGCGCCGTCTTGTATAACGTTTTTATGGTGCCAGTGCTTCCTTTAAATTTATTTAGTATATCTCAGTTGCAATGGGTTTGCACTATATTTGAAAAAATCCTTTCTCACCACTTTATCTTTCACCAAGATTTATACGGTTATTCGTAAATGTGCACTGTCTCAGGTTTTGAACTTTTTTCTCTAGATTTATACATATTTTAGCGACAAAGCTCTCTAAAAGGATGATTATCATAGTAGACAATTCATGTAGCTCACATTTCGGAAGCAAAACCTAAAATATTTTTAGAACTTAAGAAGAAATTCGTATGTCAAGTAAACTGCATTATTTCTCGAATGCGACAAGGAACAAATACGAAACGTTTTCCACTGATTTAGTGGCTAGTGCACGAACCTTTGTTGCACGTGATTCATGATTCGATTCCCGGTATAAGAGCATTGATCGCATTCCAGTAGTTCCGATTTCACCTTAAACTGTCGATCCATATCTCGTATAGCCTCGCTGCTGAAAAGGGATGACAAACTTTTAATAAATAAACAAATACAAAAACTTCAATCTTACGGTTAATTATTATAGCATTTATTTCGCTGACCAAGCTTCGTATTTTCTGAACGAGAGCGTTATAACCCCATGCTTATTACAACTTTCTAATCGTCCGCCGTGCAAGCTAAGAATCAATTTCCGAACGTTTATGTATTCATTACGAATATTGTACTTCTCACCCGAAGGTAATTCCGGGACTAATGTCCGAATTTAATTAAAAACGTCACAATGTCTTAGTGAGTTGAATCGTTTAATTAATCAAATGTCGTTCATTGTAATATAATATCTACAAAGAAAGGAGACATACATATTTCATTTTTTAACAAAATAATTTGTTAGAAAGACAAAATAGAGTATACTTTTTGATCATTTCTCCTGTCTAAGTAAAGTAAGTAAATTTGATTTTAGTATCCCTTTCAGCAGCGAGGCTATATGACATGTGGACCTAGAGCGTACACTAAAAAACAATTTTGTAATTAAATTGCCAAATATCAATGTAAAAATCATTTACCTTTCATTTTGTAAGTTGATTTCATTTCCTTAGGTGAAATTACAAAATTTGCAGTGTTTTTTTTTTTTTTTTTTACAAATTTACAGTAAATTTATAGGAAAATATTTTTATTGATAAAAACGTAATTTTACACCATTTCATATTAGTAATATTACTTTATAAGTGTAAATTGATTTACATAGAGGATTGGCAAACAGATTACCACTGATTTTTTTGTAAATTTACCTATGAAATTTTTTACAGGGTAAAATGGAAACCGAACCTGGGTCTCCCACGCTAAAGGCACGTATGCTAACCGCTTAGCCACAAGAAAGCTCATTTTTTCTGCCTAGTTTCGTCAACGTGATGAGAAGTACATTTTCCAAATCCGACACGAGAAGAGATTTTTTTTTTTTTTTTTTTTTCAATTCTTGTAGGCAACACTACTTCACCCAAGTCTTAGATTTCAAACATTGTTTTAATGTTACATATTTCATAGTATAAAAACTATAAATTGATAAAGTGATTATACGAACATAATGTAGGATATTTATCAACATGTAAAGATACACAATTCATTACATAATATACTTCAACAATAAATATTATTATATCGCACTCTTCGTGGACCTTTCGTGGCGTGGAAGGATTCTGATAACTTCTAGATGAAATTAAGAAAAATCAAGGTATAAAATTTGTATATAAATTTTTAAAAAATGAGACGAGAAGAGCTTATCGAGAAATCGAAACGAGAAGAGACGATTATTTGCCATTTTTGTCGATATGGATTAGGTGTCTCACGCTACTTCTTCGCGCCAAAATTCAAATATGGTTAACCACAATGACACTTCTCTTCTGATTTCTTGCCATGGGCTTACACTTAATGTATATCACATTTATCAAGAAAAAAATATTTAATTTTTGTGTAGTAACACCGGGAAATTCTGTTTAAGTAAATAAATGACGCATACATAACTATTTCTGTTCAGAAGAGTGGATTATGTTAAGTATACGAGCAAGTATGGTACTAGGTTTGACTCAAGAAACATTCAAAATAAGTGACACATGCACGTATAGTCCTTTATTGTTTAGATTACTAAGTACAACTAGAACATCTCTTCCGAAATAGTTTTGTTTCTTTTACGCACTTCAAAGTTGATTAGATTATATAAGAAAATATTTTATTTCAAGTTATGCTTTTTAGGCCAAAGAAGTCAGTAATAAAGTTGAATGGAAAAAGCGGATTAAAGACTTAATGAAATGGTGAAAACACAGAGAGAAAGAGAAAGAAAGTAATCACATAGACAAAGATCAAATCTGCTGCCCTTTCATCAGAGGTAAACATCTAACCTCATTTGGCTCCCTCTATTAGATAGGTGTTAAGTTTATTACATGAAAATATTTATATCGTATTGTTTATGATTGTTTAGTGTATTGTTTATGACTTTGTACATATATGACTTTTATTGAGTGTTTCTTTTTTTTCTCTCTCATTGCAGACTGATGTAACGGAGTTATGTGCAAGTCCTGGTTTCCTGGCCCAACAACTGACCCACGTGGAATTAGAGAGACTGTCGTACATTGGCCCCGAAGAGTTTGTGCAGGCATTCGCCAAAGAAAATCCTAACCTTGAGACCTCTTTCAAAGATATGAAGAAAACCAGAAATCTAGAGTCCTATGTGCAATGGTTTAACAGACTGAGCTATTTCGTCGCGACAGAAGTTTGTAAGGTAGATATATTCTGAAGGTAGCTGATTTAATTACTCATAAATGTTAAGATTGCTTCTATAGATTGCGATGTTCTATTTAAAATATTGAGAAAGATGGAATAATTTTTGGTTGTCAGTTTTGCATATTAAATACTTGTTCAGTAATATACCCCAGATGTAACTAGCTGTGCTGAGAAAAGCATAAACTGGGGAGATAACTATCAGGCCTGTAGCCAGCCAAAAAATGTAGGGGGGGCGGCTGAAGTTAGGGGGGCCCGATGCAACCATATTATAGTTCATTTGCCAGTCTACCGTGAAAATTTTAGGGGACCAAGCAAAATTTAGGGGGGCGGCCCCCCTAGACCCCCTGGATTCGGGCGTGATAACTATTCCCGTTATGTATTACGAGATTGAATTGGCATTTGTGGTAAAAGAAAGATCCTGTAAATACAGAAATTGAGAAGTTCTCTTGGTGCATGGTTAGCGTGTTTGCTTCTGGTGTGTGAGATCTTTGATGACATGTAGTAAGAATCCTAAGTAAGATCTCAATTCCCAAGTCGCCTTTTGATCCACAAACTTTATATGGTCTATGGGTTATTCCTATGCTAGGGAACAGAATACTTTTCACTCACTTCGATTTCTTTCTCATAGAATTAAATCGGTTTGTAAAGGTGACATCCTGCTGCGGAAAGAGAAATTGCCAACTCCGAAATGGCTGGCTTGTAAGAGCCATTGGGTCCGGAATGCATGTGCTATCTCAGCGGTAATAATCTGAGATTGATCAAGCCTTCTTTAGGCCATAACATTCTTCTGATCTTGGGGAGTTCCTATGAATGGGTTAGACACTGCTGGGTTATGGCCATACCATTGTGGGATTCGGTACATGGTGACATCGGGGTGCTTCGATATCATTGAAAGGGTGTGAGTTTAAATTAACGCTCCGGCATTATAGTAGAAATGTCGCTACACTCCCACTCGCTAGAGGAGTTCCCTCAATCGATAGACATGAGCTTAAATTAATTCTCTGGTCTATACCAGAAATGTCAACTAATGGCCCTAAAAGCAGTGAGAAATCTGCTGCTGCTAAGCTTTTGGTATATTGATTGGTAGAATGATTTGGGAATCCGTCACGTATCAGGCGTATCCTGATTATTATCTACTCGTCTTCGGGTGGGTGGCAGTGGGGTCATAAGATCTTTAGGTACCAACCGTAGTCAAGACTTGGACCAACCCAATGGAGGTGATCTGATTTGATCGTCGACTCAACCATACAATATATGTATATAAAGTCCACATATCATAGTGTTTCGGTACTTAAAAGGAACAAACAGTTTATTTTGGGGAGAATTAGCGAAACCTTGTAAGAATTCAAATTTAGGTAAATTTAGGTTAGTTTTACAACAATTTAATTGAAAATACCTCTCAATTTGGTGGAAATAATCTACAAACATATTGAATACTTTTCTTCTACGAGAAAACTTCATGCTCATATACAAAGAGCCGTAAATAGAGTGGAGCCTTGTTTCCTTTTTATACTTGGACTTCAAATTGAAGATTCGACTCTTTGACGTAGGTTTCAATACTATTGTTCTCCAGCTAACTTGCGTTAAAAATTGTAATCATTGTATTTGAATTTTGAAGATTTTTTTCTGCTTTTTAATAAAATGTACTATTTTCTTTATAGTATTAAAGTTTTCAGTTATAAATGTACATAAGAAAAACAGTATTGTAACACGTTGCAGTCCATTTCAGCTGTAATTTTCTTTTAAATAATTTTCCTTAAGAGATTCTGAAAGTATGATAATTATATTCTGGTCTTGACGGATTTTTCTTTCTAGTATATGAAAAGAAATGAATATGCAAGAGAATACCCACTTAAAGGAAGTATAAAGTTTTAACATGAATTTCGTTATATATTCACTTTTGAAAATACTTTCTTCTCTGTAGAGAAGGAAGTATTCTTACGTTTCTTTTAAAGAAAAGTTCTCTTCCTTTACTGCTTTCTTCTGCTTAAACTTTTTTTAGTGTGTGCTTAAGGCATTGTTTAAAATTATTTTTCTCGTTCCTTCTGAAAGCAGCATGTAAAGAAGAAACAGCGGGTAAAAGTAATGGAGTACTGGATAGAAACGGCAAGAGAGTGCTTTAATATCGGAAACTTCAATTCCTTAATGGCCATTATTGCAGGATTAAATATGTCCCCTGTTTCAAGGCTTAAAAAGACGGTAAGTTCTAATTATTTATTTGTCTCGTATCTTTGTATCTATGTATGTAAGTATGTATGTATGTACGTATGCTCAAGCATAGCTCTGGAATACCTGGAGCTACTTCACCCAATATATGGCTTACAATCAAGAAAAATACTGTGAAAGTAAGATACCTCTAACATCTTGAAAGATGAGAGTGGGTTACTTCTTTTATAAATTTAGCAACATTCCCTAACAGATTAGGCAACACATGAAACTTTAAAGGTTGCATACTTAACAGGGATAGCACTTTTATTGAAATGCATATTCTACGGGGAAAAGGGCTCAAATACTTCCATAAACTTAGTTTCTTCATGCAAGGAACGGGCATTTTAGACACTGGCAACGTCTATTTTACTAGTTCTTTATTTTCAAATATTTTACATAAACATTATTCTTCCCCTGCGAGGAATGGACATTTTAGCTAGTATAACAAACATCCAAGTACAGTTCTGTGATATTTAGACTTAGAGGTAAAATTTTAAAACGATTTTTTCTGAACGTGTTGTATGTATAAGGGTAAATTTAAAAGTTTTGCATATTTGGTTTTGTTTTCTTTTTTTTTTTTTTAATTATATATTGACAAACCTTTAAAGCTGTTCATTTTTACTTTTAAAACTACTATTGTTTTTCCAGTATGATATCTCCATTTTCTGACTTCCAACTATGCTATGCATAAGTACTAGTAGTCTTACAGAACAGCTTTGCCCGTCTGTCAACATGTATCAGAGCAAAAACGATAAGGGATATCGAGAAGCGTTTAAACCGGAAATGACAGAAATTTATAATTTCCGGCTTCAACGTAGATCGCAATAGAACAAAAATGATAAATAGCGACAAGCGGTTTTACTTGGAGTAAATTTAGCGTCTCAAAGTAAGATAATATTTTCAGCCGCTTCCCTCTACTAAGACCAGAAGCGGTAGAAATTTACTACTACTTCCGGTTTCAACATTGATCTCCATAGAGCAAAATCGATAACAGATATCGAACTCCTCCTCTCCGATTACCTATAGTATTTAAGATTTTATGATAACTTCATTTCCTTATAACAACTTCTGGACCCTTAAATATGAACAATAATAAGATACAGAATCAACGTAACAACTCTTTCAATTCAACTCTCTTTTACGTCCACTCTTGTAAAGCACACAACGCATACACATAACAGTAGATATTCCTGTCCTCGCTTTTTCCCCCTTCTTATTCACATTTCATATAATCACTAATAATACTGCTTAGGCATCGAACCGTTTCCAGAATGTCTGTTACGTGTTATCTGCATTTGTGGAAAAATAGAATCGAGTTTGCGACCTGCAATCGAGAGCTAACCACTGAGTTGAGAACATTATTGCAGATAGATGCTCTCGAGTTTTGGTTGCATATCTCATATTATCATCAGGATAAGGAGTCCCCTAAAATTTTCTTTGCCTCGACATAGAGGATCATTATTTACGTGTCTGCTATACCACGTATTGCGTTAACAAGAAAAAAAAGTGTTTGCAACAAGTGATCTGTAAGTTCCGTAAATTGGGGACAAAATGACTTGTCTCAAGTAAGACTGTTTTGTAATTATATTTACATAGCACCGAAATCATTTCTTGAATTAATGAATACAGTATATTTCAACTCGCGTCTCTTCAAGAATCCTGAAATATTACGTATGCCTCCCATTATTTAAACTCTGGTTTAGAAGGACATCTTTACTACAACGTTCATTATCTTGCTCAAAAACTTAAAAGTGCCATAAAGTTGTCGGAAGCGAGCTACCATCACCTGGTTCCCGCAATATGTCGTCTGAATATGCCTGCAAAAACGATGCGTGTATTCTGTAATAAAAGCACAGAAGGTAATAGAATCTTAAGTAGAATAAGTGAACAAGGGTTACTTCGATTCTTCTTCAGAGTTGCTTCCTTATCTACATCTAGCAAAATAAATAAATAAATCTTTAGAAATTGATTTGATAATGTAAATGTTTGGTAGTAATTGAAGTGAAAATTATAATGGTAATTATTTTACTTTGAGAGAAGGAATCGAATTTAACTCGAATATTTACAGTTTCATTAAGTAACAAATACATTTTAATTGGGTCGGGATTCGGGAATACTATTTATACTCGGGAATTAATATAACTGGTTATTCCCCCCGAGCCTTTGGCCGGTTAGGATAATATCATTGTTAATTAAAAGCACTAACTGTTTACCACCCGATTGCTTAGTGCGATACAGTTTAAACAGTTACACATATTTAAAAGATAAAATTAAAAGCATATGCTTACTTTGAAAAGCAAAAACTCACCTTAAGCATGAAGCAAACTGGGTGCATAAACAAATGATAACACGCAGTCGTCGCAGGCAGGCCAGCTATAGCGCAGGTGTCACACAAATGTCAGACAGAACGTCTGAGACGTCTCCCGTTTATAGATAGGATTGTATTGAAAATTTATCTTAATTTAATTTGCTCTAATAGTGAGATTGTAAATTTAGGCTCATTAATACGATAAAACAGTTGAAAGCACCAGTTTTCTTTCATTCATGGGATCATTTTAATAGCGATTTTGAAGAATCATTGCTCAATCTATTTAACTAGTATAGCACAATATAACGCCCTCATTAAAGAAACATTGGGAAAAAGTAACAAAATTCTACGCGACTAAGGAAAATCGAATTTATGTCTCTCACTTCCACTGAGTCACTACCGATAGTTACTTTTCGTCCTTCACTGTACTTTTCCCTGAAAAATCAATGACAAAGACATAATATATAGTACGAGTTCAACCGAACTCATCCGATCTGGTTCACATTTGGCATGATGATAGACAGTGGCGTATTTAAGATTTTGTTTCGGGGAGGGGGGCTATGCATAAGATGTGAATAATTACTTATATTGTTCCTTTTGTGTGCCGACGAACTTTAATGAAGGGTTGCATATAACAAATTGATTTCGGGGGGGCTTCAGCCCGATAGCCACCCCCTAAATACATCACTAATGATAGACCTTTATCTGTTATACAAGTTTGTGAAATGTTATAGTGTGTAGACTTTTGGTTCTTAAGATACGTAAAGTAAAAATCAAATGGACTATTTTCTATGAGTATGCGTAATTTATCTTCGTACTTGTCACTGATAACTTAATAGTAAAGCAGTTACCCAGCATAATGGGTGACCAGATTTTATCAGTTATCAGTTGTCGTAATTATACTGATATAGTGAGACAACTAAACCCTCTGGAGATCCCTAGTACTTGTGTGGATAGCGTTAAGCGCTTTTAGCGCGAGAGACCCCGGTGCGAGTCCCGGCGGGAGTTGATGTGATTCGGACCCCACGTTAAACAATAGATCCACATCTGATAGTCTCACTTCTGAAAGGGACGCTAAACTCAAATCATAACTAAATCCTGTGGAGCATATTGCTATTACTGTTAGATCTATTAAACCAAATAATAGCTTGGTAGTAGTGATCTTTCATGAAAGTCATCATTCAGTCTCTATGTATTGTGATATATTCTACCTACTTTCTGTGCAACTCATCTTACGGTAATCTCGTAGATTGCTGCTCTCAAGATGGGGCATTAATATGTTTATTAGAAAGTATAGTTTAAATTAGAAAGTATGGTTTTACATCCTTAAGCAACACCAATGTTTTGAGAAACAGGATTTACTATTAACATGGGTTCCGAACCAGGACAGGATCTTGAATCAAGTTGAGTTATCGGTTATGCAGACCATCATGTAAGAACATCCCTTATTTAGGCCACTCCTCACCACACTATCTTACCTTCAGTAGCGCTGGATTAGAGGACCAGCAGTGTGTTTTTATCTACGTATTACAGTAGAATTCTTATTTTGAATTGCCGTGTTTCAAAAAGTCAAACAAATCTTATTTAATTTATTAAGCGTTTATAATATCATTGAATATTTACAGTGTAGCAATTAGGAAACGAGACTGTTTTTTGTTTGTTTGTTTGTTTGCTGCGAAGTTGCAATAGTTTTGGTGTGAAAATTTTTCATAGTAGCGAATCTTGCGTATAACACCGTGAACACGCACAGAAGTGTCTTAGCTCGGTAGGTCGCCGGTGTGGCGCGTGACGCAGCTAAGTGCAGGCTGATGTTACGATATTTTATCGAATGGAACAAAGAGTAAATATCAAGTTCTGTGCATTTAAGGAAAACTCCAACGGAAACATTTTAGATGTTAAAAAAGGTGTATGGGGACATTGCCTTGCTTTTTTTTTTATTGCTGTTGGTGGATTTGGTACTTACTGTCACGTTCAGCACCGAGGTTATATGAAACGTGGATCTATTGCGTAATCCATTATCCGAACCACATGAGATCCTGCAAGGAATCGAACCCGGATCTTTCACGTCGAAAACTCGTGGACTAATTATGTACCCACGAGAGAGAGAGATGAGCGTGTTTTTGAATAACATAAGAGGTTCAGTTTTGGAAGGGAATCTGTGGAAGATGGCGAGCATTCAGGTCTAAGCAGGGATGTCATAAAAACTGAAATGATTGGCAAAGTTCAGGATATCAATTTGAATGAACGAGATGCGAGAGGTGAATGAGGGTAGTTTTACCAAATAATAGCGGAGAATTTAAAGAAATGGAAACCGCGCACGTTTTGTGCTTCATTCCTTTTCGCATCATTGCAGGAAGTTGAAAGTCGCTTCTGAAAGGGTGCTAAATCTTCTCCAGAACGTCATTGCAGAGGACTAACATGGGATTTCTAGTATGATCCGGAAACTAAACGACAAAATGCCTGATTAGAATAGTCCTGATTCACTCAACTCCAAATATTTTTTTTTTTTAAATCAAGACACTTTTTTTTTTTAAACTACAGCAAAGGAATTGTTCTCCGGGAATTTGTATACAGCGGCCAAATTGTCATTGGAGCCTTTCATGTGAAGATCTGAAAAGAATCATATGTGTGAAACCAGCTGCACTGGAAGTTGTTTCATGACAATCTCCAAGCACACAATAACAATGATCAAGTTTTTTGCCAAAAAATGTGTGTGTGTGTTACCCACTCCACATACTCGCAAGACGTGTCCCCCTATTATTATTACTTTTTTTTCTCCAAATTAAAAGCGCCACTGAAAAGTTGCTTTCTCAATGATATTTCCTTACTCCAGAAAGCAGCGACAGAGACCTCGTACACTATTAGATTCCAGAACCTCCAGAAGTCATTCCATAACTTACTGGATCGTGCAAAGTTGTGTGTGAACAAGGGAGGTTTCTCTTTTGAATGAATTGCGGAAAGTTAATTTCGCCTGTTATTCATTTACTTTTTATTTTTTACAGATCCAGTTTCCATTTCGTAACTGTTGCAACGTATTTTGATTGAGCAGAACTTTGTAGCTTTCTATCCATCATTTTAAGTATCGAACAGAAAAAAAAAAAAGAAAATTAGTATTATGAAACAATTTTACCTTTTTGACTTCAATTCTCTTCAAGTGTTAATGTTAGCTTCAATGCTCTTCTTTTACAAAACGTAGAAGAAAGAGAAGAGAGCAAAAAACCAGAGTACTTTTGTTAATTTTGTATCAGGGTGTAATCTTAAAAAAAAAAAAAAAAAAAAAAAAAAAAACTGAAAATAGCCATTTTCTTCCTCCCTCCAGTATCGGCTCAATCTTGTGGTGGAAGGAAAGCTGAGAGGTTGGAAGCTGGAAGAGAGGCCGAATTGCTTGGCTTTTCTAATTCCCTGTACATCGAATTCCTTTTTCGGGCTGAGAAGTTCGTGTCATTGAAATCGGTGCTTCAAGAGCCTCTTAACGTGAATGCCTTTTAACTCTTTTCTCTCTCTCTCTCTGTTTCTCTATTTCGGTAGCTTTCAGCTAAAATGTTTTCAGAAAAGAACACAAAATGAAAGATTCTTCTATTAAAAATAAGGCACATAAAATTTTTCTGTACAAAAAATCCACATCTAATTATAAAAGAAATGGAATTACATTTAAGAGTTATAAACAGGTTCATAAAGGAGTCGCATGTACTGAAAATGATACGTAATTAATATACAAGGGCTGTTCATTTAATTCCCGTACCAGTGCTGTAAAAAAAGCCCGAGGGAGGACGATTTACCACCTGTTCTTGTTTGTTTTCTTTAAATTACTTTCCTGCTGCATCTACCTAATACACATCGATTCTAGCGTTATCCTGGATGATCTCAGATTGTTTCCCGTTTAGGGTGGATTTCAATGTAGGAAACAGGAAAACAGAGCTGGAGGAGTGGTGTGCGATGGGAATGTTCTTTGTCGACATGTTGGACAGTATTGCTGAAATGTGACATGGAATAGTCTCATGGTACAAACGCCATTATCCAGTTGCTCTCTTATCTGGCCGTTTACGCGAACGGAATCATGTAATCGTAGAACACTGAATGTTTTAGTGGAAATCAAGAAAGCAGTGATTTGCATTTGTCTCAAATATATTAATTCGTAGTCATATTGTGTCAAAAGCAGAACCCATCTTTGTATTCTAGGTGAAGTAGTTGGTGGTAAGAATTTATTACTGAATAGTCATCTAACTACGCGTAGTTGTGAGTCGGTGATAATTCTAAGTGGTCGACCACATAAAAATTTGTGATTTTTTTTGAAATGGAATATACTATATCCAGTGCTTCTTCCTGAAAATGCGGATAGTATCGCTCCGCATCAGATAACCGTGTCCGATGCGCACACCACTGCATACTTTCCTTATGCGTCGGTAAATGAAACTCCACTCACACTGTATGGTGAGGCGTCTGCCATAAGAACCACCGGCCGCTCTTGCCTAAAGAGATGCAAAAACTTCTGGCGAAATTGACTTCTTTTGCTTTTAATCTTCATATTCCTGTTGGTATTGTATGGACCAAACCCATTTAATATTCGTTTTAAGCAAACTGTATAACTTTATTGATAGGTAGATGGCACTGGTAGAAATGAATCATTTCTAAGAGTGATTGCAACGGTCGTACGTTTTCAGGTATGGATACTTTTAATATGGGTTCTATTTTGCTTTGTGATGGAACTATTTTGTTTTCTTTCAAATTGAAACCCAAATAGATTATATCTGAGGGAAAAAAAAAAACTTTTCCGTATTGACTTTAATATTATGCAATCTGAACAGTTGAAGCAAACAATCTACTCACTGGTGGTATTGCTTAATCGAGGAATCTCATATTAAAATATCATCTACATAGAAAATTAAACCATCTAAACCTGTGGCGATTTAACATAAATGATTGAAAAACTTGTACTGAACAATTTATTTCAAACGGTAATCGTTTATGTCTAAACAATCTCTATAGTGTGTTAACCACCAAATATTTTCTAAGATTCGAGAGCACTTAAGATCACACGTATACTTGCCGTAAATCTAGAAGTACGAAGAGTTTAGTGTCCTGTAGTAACTCTTCAATTTTAGGCAACGGGTAGCTCACTCGTTTCGTCATTAAATTGGTCGTTTTCTTAAAATCCAGACATATTCGTAGACTATCATTACATTTTTTTTTTTTACCATGACTAACGGAGTACCTCAATCTGAAAATTGCATGTTTTCAGAAACATCTTATGCAGATAGTTTATCGTTAGTTTTAACCGTGCTGTTAAAGCATATCGTACTTCATAATATCTTTTGAAAATTGAGAGCTTCAATTCCGCAAATTCCAATCACAAGTATTTCCGAAGTAAAGACTTGTTTTGGAAATATGATATTATTTCTAGAATAGTAAGTGTTTTTTAGAGTACTAAAAACGCTTTTCATTGTAACATTCTGTGTAGAGAAGCAGCACAAGAAGAGCTTATGAAGCAAGAGAACTTAAAAAAATGACAATTGCTGAACTACGGACTAAAATAAAGTAGACAGCGTTAAGTCGTGAAGTTTCTAAAATAAAGTGGCGAAGCGTATGATGAGGCTCTGAGGCCGGACCTACCCTGTTTTCTACCGTATATTTTCTTTATCTTTTATTTCTTATAAAACAAAATACTTCAACGTTTCGGTTTTTTAAGTAAAAAAAAACAGTAGGTTGGAAACACTTGG